>NW_022985565.1:474168-583415 GCF_010093815.1 Pseudovirgaria hyperparasitica
GAAGAGGAAGAGGAAGAGGAAGAGGAAGAGGAAGAGGAAGAGGAAGAGGAAGAGGAAGAGGAAGAGGAAGAGGAAGAAGAAGAGGAAGAAGTTTGTGACATTTGATCCATAGACACACCAACTAACCCCAAATAACCCTCCTCCCACTAACCCCCAACAACCCCAGCAAAACGAATGAATGAAAACAAATCAAACCAAGCCACAGCAGGGTAAACAAATATCTCTAATCCCCCTTCCAGTACATTCAATTCACTACCAAGAAACAAACGATTCAAGAAAAACTCATTCTAAAAAAAGTTTTCATTCATTTGCCATCTAGTAACTTGCGAATACAAAGATACGTTGCGACGCGACGTGAACCCCCCGGCCAAAATGTAATAAAATACAGCCAGCTATGAAAAGATGTATAGTCGAGATCATTCGTAAACCCGAAGACACAGACACTTCTTCCCCTCTCCCCCTTTTTTTTACAATTTATAACACCCTGGCTAAGCATACAGCAGCAGCAGCAGTACGCTCACGGGTCCAGGGTGATCTTCTGGCCCTTGACGCGGCCGATGACTATTTCGGGCGCGTACTTGGGAATAACCTCATCGTCGTGTAGCATCTCGAATTCCTCACTGGCGTCCTTGCCCATGTGGCTATATAGCGCCTGGGGACCGCCGGGGTGCTCGTCTACCCACTCGGTCAGATCAAGCACGATACCCTTGACGGCGATCCATAGATCGTCCTTCTTGTTGTGCTTGGCCACTTCCTCGAGCGAAATCTCCCGCTCGGGGATCTTGAACTCCTTTGGTGCGCTGGGCTTGGACACCTTGCCCGGGTCAGCACTGTCAGCACCAGCCTTCAAGATGGGGCCGGCCGAGGTCTGGGATTGTCGTGCTACGGCATCGGAGGCGCCGGTGCCTGATGAGCCACTCCAGTCGACGGTCACGCGGCCAGGTTGCGAGGGGTCGATGTGCAGAGAGATTTGGCCGAGACGCTGAGACGCGGACGACGCGCCTCCGGTAAGTGCCTTTTGGAAGAGGTACTTGCTGGCAGAGGCACCGGCAACACGTCCGTATACGACGCATCCGAGAAGGGAGGATCCACCGAGACGGTTGGCACCGTGGACACCACCTGCCAACTCACCACAGACGAATAGACCGTCGAATGGCTTGCCCTCAGAGTTCAAGCACTCGGCCTTGTCGTTGATCTCGATACCACCCATGGTGAAGTGGAGCACTGGCTCCATCTCGGCAACGTGGAAGGTGTCGCTGATGTCAAATGGTAGATTGTGGAAGAACTTCTTGTTCCATGGGCACTTCTCCTTGCCCTCAGCGATGGCATTATATGTCTTGTATGTCTTCTGAAGAGCAGCGTCACCACAGCCGATTGTCTTTGCAAGTTCCTTGCCAGACATCTTCTTCATGAGGCCACGGCCAGAGTAATGCCTCGTGTGGAAGTCGAGGACATTTGAGGCCTTCGAGTTGAGCACGAGGCGGATGGGCCAGTTGCCCTTCTCCTTCTGCTCCCACATCATGCCGGACACGTAGTCACGATGTCCGAGCTCGTCACAGAAGCGCTCGCCCTTGGAATTAAGGAGAAGACCTCCCTCACCACGCAGAGCCTCGGCAGCCAAGAACTTCCACTTGGAACCAGGGTCCTTGGGGTCTACAAGCCCGGTAGGGTGGACCTGGACCTTGTCCATATCAATGCCGTTGGCACCAATCGACATCAGCATTTTGTGTCCATCACCAGTGGCGTGCTGGCCGTTGGTCGTGGCAAGACCAAAGGTGTCTGGACGATGCTTCTTCAAAAGAGAAGAGTCACTGAAATCGGCAGCATAACCACCGGTGGCGAGGACGACTGGACCGTCGAGCGTGGTCTCCTCACCACCAAACTCGTAGGTCACACCAGTGATCTTGTTCCCGTCCTTGTTGACCTTGGTGACCTTGGCCTTCTTGATAAGCGCAACACGCTCTGGCTCAGACTCGCATAGCTCTTCCCATCGTTGCATCAGGGCATATGTGATGGCCATACCGGGGAACTTGGCATCGTGGCCACGGTGAGTACGGGGTTGGGAGTGACCACTGCAAGAAGATTAGCATGGAATCAAGAACCGGACTGCTCAAATACGCACCCCAGCCGTGAGACAAGAGTCAGATCGAGGTTGAAGACATCCTGCAGCCACTCGACGGCAGCTGAGGATTGATATGTGAGGACCTTGATCAGATCTGGACGAGCCTTGTCTCGCGCGGACTTCAGTGTGTCGTCGTAGAACTGCTTCACACTGTCCTCGATCTTGTGGTCGACTTGTGTCCTCGTCAGGGCACCGTTGATACCCGAGGTGGCCTTTGTGGAGTTTCCTCCCATAAAGTCTTTGCAACGACGTCAGCTTCCAGCCCCGGGTGTTTGCGCAAGATACACATACTGTTCTTGTCAAGCAGAACGACGTTGCCACCAGCCAGGTAGATGGAATGTGCGGCGCTCAAACCGGACACTATTTTATATTGTCAGCCTACAAACAGATATGCGGGAGTGGCGGCCAAGTGAACTTACAGCCGGCACCGACTACGATGACTCTCTGCGACATGATGGATATGCAATAAGACGATGAGGGTGGAGGTGAGGATGGAGAATGGAGAATGGAAGAAGGGAAGATGGAGCAGGAGAAGAGAGGATAGGAAACAAACAGCACGTGGAAGCAGACTGGCGGCGGGCCGAGTTCTTAAAGTGTATGGAATGGTCGGAGTGTGTACGATGCACTTGTTCCTCCTCTCGCTCTCACTCTCTCCCCACAGTCGCCCCAGACTCTCGCAGCAGCCTCGGTACAGTGGGGGCACTAGCAGCAGCATAGCCAGCCAATCGCGCCTACCCGAATGTCAATGATTCAACAGTTGCACCCGTGCGTACTTGAGATGGCGCATATGCAATTATGGATAGCACTCTCTACTGACGCAGCTTGTTCTGTAATAAACAGTTGCAGCTGTAATTAACCAACTTTAATAATTGTCACTATTATAAGGTCCTCGGCATGTGAAAGGCGACCTGCATGGGCTTCACAGGTTGCATCCTAGGCGTCTTGCTTATGACCTCCGTCACGCGCAACCCCAAAGCTCTGGCTGGCGGGAGAACGCTTGGGTCGTGGGCCCTGCGTGGGTCCTGAAAGAGAGAAAGTCTGGCAGCATGTATTAGCATGTGAAAGACCCCCGGAGCTGTATCAATTTTCTCCTATTTCCGATCTTCTTCACATCTGATATTCTCCCTTCTTCATGGTACCTTTTGATGTCTGTATTCCATGGTGAGAATACTTGTTTTACTTGTCTACGTTTCTCATTGAAAGAACCCTAGCAGCCCTCGGTGTATCAGTGCGCGACCAACCCCCGAAGTGCCTGCTCAAACTGGTAATTCTCGCCTGTTGTCGCCAGTCTTCTGTCAGAACTATGTGCATTTGCGCATTGAACGCTGCGACACGACTTGCATGACGATTCAGTCACCAAAGACACGCAGGAATACAGCTGTGCCATAATAGTGTATCTACTGATGTGAGCCTCTGCTAGCATCAATTGTTCCACCAGTCATTGCAGACAACATGTACGTATTGAGGCATACTACTTGTAACATGCCGAACTTTTCAGATTATCACGACATTGCAACCAGACTGTCCTGCCATCATAATTTCGGATCTAGTCAGACGACATTCTTTGCAAGCCACTGCTCCCAGTCCTCCTTCGAAAACCCACTCGAAATGCTTCCTTCTACGGCACCCTACAAACAGTTTAACACACATCACATTATATCAGTAATGCCAAATGATACTCACATTGAAGAGAACAGTAGGAGTAACATGAATGCCTACCAGTCGGTTGTACTTCAGGTCTCGTCAGCCCCAACTGCTCCCAACAAACTGTCGTGAGATTATGCATACCTTGACCAAAAGCTTAAGGTCGTTCGTCACGCCATTACCAATATTGAGTGCACCACCCTCCCCTGGCTGGTCCGAGATCTCCAAGAGCTCATAAAACTTATTTTCATCAATGCCGACACCTGCAGCAATCTTCCCTAGTCTCTTGTAGGTATCATTCCGAGCCTCGTTCACGACGTTGACGTCGAAGAACTCGGTTTGTTTCTCAAACAGCGCGTTGGAGAACTCCCAGAATTTGTTGGGCGCGAGCTTCAGGACGGCAATACCAGCCTCGTGAGTCAAAGTACTTGACGGATGCCATGGCTGGATCTGTTGTCGGAAAACGACTTGAAGCTTTCCAGCATACTTGTTGCGAACGAGAGGGAGGACGCTCTGGTACACGGTCGTGAACTGCTTCTTGGAGAACGGGCAGACGTAGTCGAGGTCTAGTGACGATATTTATTAGCTTGACCCTTCTATCAAAAGGTTCTTCCACTGGTCACTTACACAGCTCAAGACTGTGCACAGCCTTTGGCTGTCTGCTTTCGGCGAAGATTTGTCCAGCGAATTTTGGTGCCAAAGCCATTTTGCAAGTCTATTATGTATGTCAAGAAGCGGGGTAGAGGAAAGGAGTTGTAAAGGCTAGAATGCACAAGTATAATAAAGAGCCCAAAAAAATTGTTGTATGAGGTTCGATTGAAGACAAAGGTCTGATAGCTAGATATATAATTGGAATATGCCGATCTCCTTTAAATGACGCTCAATTGTAATGACGTGACGTGAGTCGCCGCAGCTCCGAACAGCGGTGCCGCAACTTTGGCGGGGCTGATCCTCTACGGATGGATTCAAGGTCAACCTATTTGCCCACCGTTAGCTTCCGACTCGCTATACGCAGCAGCAGCAAAACATGCAGAAATAAACATTCGTTCAGATTCCCAAAGTATAAGCATCGACGACCTGCATTTGTCGATACCGGCCATGCCTTTTCCGGCTCTTCCTATCTTGAAGTTTTGTAAAGGGTAAAGAAAATCTCATCATCGAGGTGTGAATGTGTGGGCAAGGCGGCATGTTTCAACGTACCTGATCCGTTTCACCCATGTCTAGCCCAAACGTCTTGCGTATCTGATCTAAAGGCCAATATCCTGAAATCGTGCTGCGATAATTAGCGGACGTGGAAAGCTGCACAGCCTCTATGATCAAGCGTCATTTGCATATAACGACGGATCTGGGAGCCGTGTCGAGGTGTTCTAACGCGACGATGTATCTGCGGCAGCAAGACGACAAACAAGATACCGACTGTTCTTAATTCAGCGATGACTGCATGGCGGAGACTCGCTATTGGAAAATCGCCAGACCACCGGAGCAGGTAAAGGTTCAACAGATATTCGTCACACTATGCATCACATTGCGTCCCTGCAGCCGAAAAATCTCGGTGCCTTGGTTGGCGGTAAGGTCGTACGTCGTAGAGCTCACGAAAGTATCGCATTTCGAACAGAGGGGTAAGTTTACCACAATAATGCCGTACAATTGTCTGTAGAGAGTTCGCTGTCGTGTAATCGCGAGTCTTCACGGATGAGGGAGAGCAGGAGACAACCACGCGAAGAATAATATCGCCAAGACAAATTTCTTCGCAGACGCTGACATAATCATAGCGCTAGGACTATCACGGTAATACCTGGATCCAGTGCTCGGGAATACCTCTCTCGTCAACTCTCCAACAGTAACGTGATCGAACATCTAAACGTGTCATAATCATTAGCTGGGATACCAGAACCAGTTTGTCCGTCCCGTCATCATGGTTCTCAAACATGGGAGCCGCTGGGGATCTGCATTTGCTGATTAGTGTGGCCGGGCGACATGAGGGTACTCATCTAATCAGCTTCAGGTGCGGGTGCTCACATGGTTGTCGAGACTCATATAGAAAGAAGCGAACAGAATGAAACTACTCCTCCCATTCTTCGCAGACATAACTAGATTCCTGAACACCAAACATGGATGAAACCAGCGACCTCCCAAGCACAAGCACAAGCAGCAGCAGCGCCGCAAGCCGCGTCTTCGCCGTCGCCGAGCTCCTCGAACAAATCCTCCTCCATCTCCCCCAGAAAGACATCCTCACCTCCCAAACCATAACTCCATCCTGGCTATACACAATCAAAGGCTCCAGCAAGCTCCAACGCCGCCTCTTCCTCCTCCCCCAGCAGCCCCAGAACACCCCATCATCCAAATCCAAGCCCACAGGCAGCAAACACGACCCACCACCAACCCCCGACAAAAAACACATCACAGTCACAACCTTCCTCGGCAGCATCCAAATCCCCCATCCCCTCCACGCAGCCTCATCCGCCCTGACCCCCAACAACACCACCACCACCACCACCCCGGAGATCTGCATCAACCCGCTCCTCCCATCCATACCCACCCTCCCAGCCGGCCACTGGAGCATCACCGCAAACACCTTCAGCCCAACATCAGCCTTCCCCTCGCCCGCCTGGCTGCCCATCCCGGACCCCTTACTCTACGACATATACCGCGCGCAAACGCCAACACTCGAGTACGACGCGCCCATTCCCCGCCTCCCACCATCGGATCCAGACACCTCCACCAGCTCAACCCCACGCGAGCCGCCTTCCGCAGGCACTACGCAGCACTACTCACCACCAACACTACCACCACCACACTCATGGCGCGCAATGTACACATCCCAGCCGCCCGCGACACAGCTGCGACTCTCGCTCGTGCACGAACACGTCGTGCTCTCGTTCCGGAGCAAGAAGATGGTGCACTCGGCACGGGCGTACCGGAGCCGCATGCTGACCGCGGCCGACGGCGTGAAGATGGGCGCGGTGGTGGATGCCGCGGAGACGTTGCTGGCGGAGGAATGGGGCGAGCGGACACGCGAAGGGCCGAAGATGTGGGCGAGCCGGGAGCACGTCTGGATTGTGGAGGCGGTGGTGGCGAGCGCGGACACGGGCCCGCCGTGCAGGTGTCGGGACCGGGAGCGGTGGGACGGGGGAGGACGAGGCGTGTTTTGGAGGGATGCTGGGGATGAGGAGTGGTAGGTATCAAGTATGTAAGTAAGTGGGAACGGATCTAAACACTGGATTTCGGGATGAAGAAGGTCTGATGTGTGTATCGAAGCGCATGATGCACTTTTGCGGACAGCTGCGGGTAGATGGAATTCATCAGGTTTCTGGCAACCAATGTTTAATTTACAGGACCCCCTAATACCAACTTGAGATAAAATGCGAGTATGACATTTTTCCAGATCCAGTTCTTTGAACACCAGTCCGTATCCGCCGTTGGATAGAGCAGGCTCGTGCTCCCAAATATAGACGCCGGCGCTAAATGCAGGAAAAAATAGATGTCAAAAGTCGATGACCGTGAGAGCGTGAGTACGATTGCGGTCGTGTGTATTAATTATGGCAATTGCAGTGATGGCTCCCCCTGTAGGTACCGAAATGATCACTCGGCCAAGATAGCACCTGTGTCGAGGTAGGTCGAGGTAGTTCAAAAGAATCACTGCGGCTGCGAAGGCTTCCGCCCAAAATTGAGCTTCAGCTTCGGAGTCTTAGTCTCAGGCATCTGAGTACTCTGCGTTGCCCCAGTTGCACCGCCCATCAATGCTGCCGCTGCGCTGGCAAATGCGGGCGGAGGAGCATTCGTTGGCGTTCGAACTTTAGTGTCAAACTTCGGAGGGCTCATCTTTTGTCTCTTTGCAGGCGGCAAACCGATGGCACCGAAAGCTGCGGCCGCAGCTGACGCAGTGGGTGGTGTTGCAGCAGTTTTACTGTTGCTTCGTTGTTGTGTGGTTATATGCGGAGGGGCTGGTGTTGAGGGAGGTGGGAGGTTATGTGAACCTGAAGATCGAGGTTTTGGAGTTTTCAAAGGTTTCGATGACTGGGTTTCCCAGTCACGAAGACGCTTCTTAGACACTTTCAGCTTGACTACTAAAGACTGGGGTGAAGCTTTGTGGGGTAGTGGGGATGGGCGAGAACTTATTATAGGAGCTGTAGCAGGGACAGGGAGTTGAGCAGGAGAGGAAACGGGCGGCGTTCGCACTACTGGGGCAGCAGTGCTTACTCCAGTGTCTGAAGGTCGTGTTGAGAATTTGATCTTTAGGGGCTTCGTTTCTGCAAGCGGCGAAGGCGCCACTTGGCTACCGACGGGTGGGATTGGTTCAACTGTTGGAATGATAGAACCATCGGGTATCGCGAGCTGTCCTGGAACTGATTGCTTTGAAGTAGGGATTGGAATCAGCTTTTTTCCTTCCCAACGTACTCTCTCGCTTTCAGTGAAAATAAGTCGGCCCTCGCCGGCGTATGTCACCCGCCAGTAGCGTGGCATCCGGACTTTGATGACTAGTTTGTCTACAGTATCGTAAAGCAGGCCACAGACGTCAAGCAGATCTTCGATCTCCTTGACGCCGGTTATCGATGACCTCAACGCGGATTCCATGGCGGTCTTGAGCACCTCATTGTTACCCAAATCTTGCTTCAAGCCTGATTTCGCGAGATCCAAAGACTTGTTGCGCTGTTCGACACCTTCAGGATTTGTTTCTGCAGTCATCTCTTGTTCTACCACGAATCCGACGTTTTGAACATTAGTAGGTCGGACCGGCCGACTTTCAATCGTCAGTTCCCCTGTCGCGAATTGACCAAGACCACGTCCAAGAATCTGATATGCTTGTTCTCTCACGAATGGAGACGGGTCGGCTTCCAACTGGTGTACAAGGAACTTCACAAATGCACTATTTCGGAGCATGCCAAACTGTGTCAAGCAACCCAGCGCTTTCAGTCGGACCAGGTCTGAATTGCCAGGCCGGGTATATTGCATAAACTCGGACATTCTCCTTGGTATGGCACCCCTGACCATTAACTTCAGTTGGCACTGTAGTGCGGTGATCGTGTAAACATTCTGAAATGAGGGTATCCATTCGTCGCTTCGTTGGTATCGGCTGAAGAGGTTGTTAGCGCTTTCGAGAACATCCAGGTCGTCAATTTCAGCTTGTAGGTCGTCACTGTTGACTCTCGGGACGCGTAACGTTTCAGCAAGAGCATCCATAAGACCAGCGACGTAAAAGTTATCAGAGAAATCATTCTCCGAATTGTCATTGTCTCGCAACCGATCCAGGAAGAAGTGCGAGATATCACTCGGGGCCTGGCCGTTATCGTCCTTGATCCTAGCCATCGCTTTGATGATAGACAGCTTGATGATATACGCCGCACGATTGGAAAAGTCATTCATCCGCGAGACGGCACTACCATTGACCTGGTTGCAGAACATCTCTGTAAACGCCTTCTTCAAATGCGTCTTGCCAACGAAGTTGCAATCGTTCCTGGTAGTAGCGAATGTCACTAGAGCATTAGCCGCCATTGTCCTGATTCCATGGTAGTATCGGCTGTCGGCAAGCGTTCGAGTAAGAATAGTTGAATATAACGGTTTCAGTAGTCGGTGTGCCGCTGACAGCCAACGAACAGAGTCGACCTGAGCTACGACGTCCTTGTCTTGTTGCAGTTGAGACACAAACATGTAGTCCTCCATAGCGACCTGGATGCGACCCAGCCATTCAAAATCTGCATCCATGCGTATCCATTCGTATGATTCTTGCCCCATTTTGTCCTCGTCGTCCTTTGGCCAGTCAACCAGCGACCAATCTCTCATCTCATCTTCAGTTTGAAGAACATCGCCTAGACAGTAAATGAGGACATCGTTCTCATTGTCTCCGCCGACATCGATTCCAGCAGCAGCAGCAGCTCTCTCCTTAGCCCTCTTGCTTCGTTTCAGACGCTTGTATTTCGTATGATATGGAATCTCCGCTTTCGTCGTCACATCTTTGATGTCAATGATATGCTCGTAAGGAGTACCATCAGCCTCATGTATACGAACGGTCATAGGACCGGTGAATACAGGCTGTACCGGGCCAGCATATGCTTGATGGTTCTCTTCCTTTACTTCCCGCATAAAATTCAGCGAGGTCAGGTTCTCATCTGGTGATGCTTCTGCTTGTTGCATCTGACTTTGTCTGATGTTGATTTCCACGTTCATCTTCTTCTTATTGAATCTTTGACTGACAAAGAACAACGGACAACCGGCGCCGTAGACCCACTGCCGGAAGAAGACATCGAGCTTCATATGGCCAATTTTCTCGCATATATGCATAAAGCTAGCGGTGGAGATTTCGCCGTTCTGAAGTGTACCAGTTTTTGCGTTCAACAGCATCCGGTGAATGCACCGGGGGACACCATTCCGTCCGCTCGCCTTGATAAGACGTTGGTTGAGTATGAACAGTATGGCAGGCGCTTTGAGCTTCATGAAGTCGAGTTCTTCTGGGTCAACGAAGAGAATCTTTCCAAGGTCGTAGACTGAGGGGCGCTTCACATCGAGCTCTGCGACTCTATCGGCGTAGGACTTTTGACGAAACCTGTAGTCGTTCTTACCGAAGAGGGTTTGGAGGAACATATCAGTCATGAAGAGAGCGCCCCCGACGACAACCCACCAATCCTCTGGTTGACTTGGTATAACATGTACACCAATCCATTGATTTGCTAATGCATTTGTCAAAGTCCTTGTGACCGTGTCGAGCGAGTCGAGTATTTTCTCTGGATATAGAAGTCTTGTGCTGCATATTGTCAGGGATGCAGTATCCACAACTTCTGTAGTCGAATCCTCTACGAAGCAGACGCTATAGGTTCCAAACGGATAGGAACCGAAGTTTATCACGAAGTAGTCTGTAGCGCTGGGCAATGTCATGCACGTATTGCGGACTTCTTCTGCTCGACCTGGTAAGGCGAACGCGCTGACACGAATGGCGTTAGATCCCAGCATGTCATCCTGGTCACTCTCACGGTATTCGGAGAGGTCAATATGTTCAAAAGGACCAATAGCAAAGCCGATATGGTGCGCAGCAACAGGCTCGAGACATGAGAAGGACACAATCTTCTTTGAGGCATCGGACAGATCGGCAACTTCATCAGCCATCTCTCCCGAGCATATGACGACCAGGTCGAGGTTCTTCTCTTCCTCGTCGAGGTCCATTAGGTCTGGTAGAGCTTCATGAACAGAGTCATGTGGGGATAGTCCATTCCGCAATGTAGTTTCTGGAACCCTCGGATCGGGGAGCTCGGATTTCGGGAAAGCGTCACCTAATGTCTTGTGACATCGTACTGATATTTCCCACGGACACCTGGATGACGCACTGTCGACGCAGGGAAAGACACATGAGGCACGGCCTGGGAGTGCTGAGTTCCTGGTATATGCATGCGGGTACTTGCAGTCTCCATCCTCGATGCCAGCGAAATGGAGCCCGTCTCTTATATCTGCAAGCTGAAATGTGATGTTGACTCTTAGGGGCCTGAACAACGGGCCTCCTTTATCATCCATTTTCAACAATGTGGAATCACCTCCTACATTGCCGTCCACTTCATCTCCTCTGCCACCTGTAGTCCTTGATAGCAAGATCTCGGCGGCTTGAGGTGAATTTGGATCCAACTCTTCAATCTGCACCCCCATCGGTATATCTATGGTGAGTTCCTCATGTTTTTGGGCACGCAGCCGATCGATTCTCGCACGAAGAAAGTGATGCTGATTGACCGTGACCGTAGGATATAGTGAGAGCCCTGAATATGGATCCACATGGTCTATTGGCGCCTGTCGGCCTTCCACTGAAGCGCGAATGGACTTGCACTGGCGACAGTTCAAGCTTATCGTCTTCAGTTCTTTCATCGTAGGCTGAATGGTAATTTCCGTCTTCCCTACCATAGTACGTGAGGCGAAATCCACATCGAACTCCAACTTCTGCGAGAGAACTGTAAAGCCGTGACCGGGCTCAAGAATCTGCGCTTCCGCCGCCTCCACCTCCAACTCAAGGGCTTCCAGCACCCCAGGCATGACGCCTTCTCTCTAGCCGAATATTTGAAGCGAAGTTGCCCTCCGAGCTCTCATATCTAGACAGAAATAGGCCGGAGTCTGAGGTTATCTTCCACGTTGATGGTATTCCAGGACGGCGCGCAGGCGAGGACGTCGCGCGAGACGCGAGACGCTAAGGGCGCGCAGAGATCGGGGGAGGATCCGTATAGAGATTGCGAATGCTATTCTCTTCCAGGCTTTCAGAACAGTCAGTAGTATGACGTCGAGATGCTGTGTGTCGCGGGTATAGATGTTCGCAAGAGTAAGTTTTGTGGTGGGCGGTGTTTGCGACTTCCGCAGGAGTTGTCTAACTGATTGGGCATTGACTCGTTGATGCCTCATATGCCAGGCATCAAAGCTGTGACGTTTGCGACTCGTGATGAGAAGGGGTGAATGGTCCAGGAGATTCGAGTGACTCACTATAATGAATGGCGAAAGAAAGACTGTAACAAGACTATTGTTACATGCAGGTCTGTGTTTGACATCGAGCAGAACAATGGCTACCACAATTGCTACAATAATGTGTGCTATGTACCGCAATGTTCCCATAGTGCTAGGCTTGCTTAAACGCTGGACAACAATACACTCCCTTCCACTATAACGCCACCAATGCATATACGATCCCAAAACAATCCAATCATTTGACATTTCCCGTACTTTCACGTTTCATGCGCCGCTTTTTTCGAGCATGGTCCTTCAATGCTTCTGGCGTAAGATAGTCATGTGGTAAGGTGAATTCGGTATCTGCCACCTCAGGAACAGGTTGACCGAACGCGAGCGCTGTTCGACCGTGTCGGTGTGATCCGAGGGCAGATGCTCGGAGGTGGGGTTTGGCGAAGAAAGAAGTGAAAGGCTCATTCGATTCTGGCTCAGGCGGATGCAGATAGACGACTGGAGGGTGTGCCTTCGGCCGCCTGGCGATGACCGACGCAGAACTTGCCTCTTGTAATAGCTGATGAGCAGCAGACGCATCTATGTCACTTGAATTCGGAGCATCACTGTCTTCTGCCGGGGTTGTTGGCTCGTCATCAACTTCACTGTGAGCTTTGCTCGCAGCTTCCTCTTCTTCGCGAGCCAACAATGCGGCCTCTTTCTCTGCACGTTGGCGCTTTTCTCCTTCTTTCCATATGCGGAACTTGTCGACGAGAGCTTGGACTTCAGAGAGAAAGTAGTTACGCTTCGGTTCCCAGTCACGCTTTTCCCCATCGGTCACACCAGATATGCCCATGATGCGCAACCAGTCCGGGCCCTGCAGACCTTCGAGAAGCCTGTCGAGGTGGACCTTCTCGTGCATGGCTCTTTCCTTCTCAATGTTGCGGAGTTGTTTCTCTTTGCGCTCTGCTCGCCGGTGTGGCGCAAAGAAAACCTTGTCATCGAGAGGGTCCTCTTGAGATGGGTCATGATGTGCATGTCTATACAATGTTGAGAAATCAATGATTGGAAAGTTCATTTGCGAGGATCGCCGTTCGACAGTGTGTGTCGACGATTTGATAGATGGGCGCCGTGATTTGGGCGACAAGCTTGTTTTCGATGGGGACGGAGTCATGGCTTGAGCGATACCGGCTTTAATCGACTCATCGGTTACGAGGATGGGCGTGTCAAGATCCAGGAATTCTAGCTTGGTGAGCTTCATGGCCATATCAAATGATGATTTCAGTGCGAACCTGGTTCTCGAGGAGCGTCATTTATCACATCGTCGTAATTACTGAAGTATATCGCAAGATCGCTTTTGAGCCTAGATCCAGCTCCATGTGATCGTAAAGATCGTTTGTCCTCTTTCTTTTCGGTGTCTGTGTTGGGCGAGAGAAGGCTCTCGCTCCGTTCATTTGTCTTAAGGGTCAATTGATGAGACGAAAGGTCATCGGCAACAATGTCAAGAGTTTTCCGTACCCCATTAGTCGTTTGGAGAAGATTCCCATGCGGTTGTGTGACAGTAACTCGAGTAGGTGGTCTAGGGCGCTCGCGTGCAGCGCTCTTGCTCACTGTGGCGGTGCTCTTTTTCGAGGTCGGTTTAGGGGTACCTGGGTTCAGCTTAAGTCGCTTCCTGGCGACGGATGTTGTTTCGACGATGATGGGTAATGGGTTCGGATTTGCAGCGCGACGCGTCGATGCCGCGGGCGTCGCGGCGAGACTCTCCTGGCCAGTAGGCGCGCGGCTTTCAGAATGAGCAGAACGACCGGACGACCTCAACGAGGGCTTTGAGGTACTGTTCATGGCTCGTTGGACGATATTGTGTCATTGTTCTCGCTAGCATTGCATTTAGACTGCGATCGGGACGGAGATGCTGGCTTCGGACTCTTGCCATTGCCTGTCGTCAGGAAAATGAAGCGAGCTGGGGCTTTCCGCAATTTGTGCCTGAGGCAAGAACTTAGCTCGCCGCTAAGATAACAATGTTTAGGTTGATGACTGCCTTGTAGCCACTGATGATGCGTTTTGAGATTACAAGCAACAAAGTCTTCAGATCTGCGGTCTAATATGATATCCAGTCCACCTTCCTATAATACACGATCAAAGCATAATTATATTCTTACTCGGAGCCTTGTGTACTGAACACTAATCAATTCTGACATCTCACCCAAGAGGAACTCCAAAACTTCCTCCCCGTCCTAGTCGATGGAGTACATAATAATCAGTTAACGTCGAGCTTGAAAGTCTTAAAACAGTAACGTCTCACTATTTAATGCCAAGGGCGTCACCTGCTGCCTGTACGTGGTATTATCTGGTAAGCTCAATGTGATCTACGCATATTCACTTATGGAGGTGATGATGGATGAAATTTGAAACATAATGTAATCCATTATTGAATAATTGCGGTACTACGAAGTGCTTGGTTTGCTTCGTCGAAAGTGGTATCTAGCAGGTGGAAAGTCGATTTATGTACTGGAATGAATTCGACGGGTCTCATGCAGCAGCTGGGGGCGCGGCAGGCTGAGCTGTGGTGGGAGCTGTGGTGGGAGCTGGGGTAGCCGCAGTATCAACAGTAGCTGGGGGTGCACTGCCTGGCGGCGCCGCCGTGGTCGTCGCAACAATTTCGGTGGTTGCACCAGTTGCTGGGTCTTTTTGCGTCTCGGTGGTGGTGACAGTGGCAGTTCCATCCTTGGCCTTGGCTTCAGAGGTAGCTTTCTGCTTCCCCTCCACGATGGCCTTGACGCCGGCTCCAATCTCCTTAGAAAACATGCCGAAACCACTCTTCTTCGCAAACTTCTCAGCTACAGACCCGGCGTGCTTGCCAGCATCCTTGTGGGCCGCGAGATCGTCTGCAGTCTTTTTGTTGACATGCTTATCTTTCTGCTCCTTGAACTTGTCCAGAAAACCCATATTGGTGGATGATTTAGGGATTCCAAGTGAAGAAAATACGCTACACAGCATTAGCCAGTCACATTTTAGACCAAGTGATGACTGAGGCAGTTCTTGAGTCACAGATACTGGAGATGGGAATATTGACAAGTGCAGGTGTTTGGATGGTGACGGATATTGAGTAAAGCTATACGAGCAGGAAGAAATAGGAGATAGTCACCTTTGCCCTGGAGGATCAAACGAGGAAAGAAGTGCCGGTGGAATCGTCGTCGGGAGGCACAGAAAACCTTGGGGCTGCACCTCAGCTTTTAAGCCTTTCTACTGTTAAGAATAGACATCCTTAATATGAAGCGGCATGGGTAACTAGGGGATTAGCTTCCCGCAAGTTGCTATCACAGAGCGGGCCAGCCTCAGCCCCTCGCTTAATTAATCTGTAAACGGTATTGATAAACGCCGCTGCTACCATATTCAGCGCAGCGTCTCTCGCAGACAGGTGAAGCCTTGCAGGGAGCTGGGCGACAGTGTCACTGCACTTGTGGAATACGAAGAGCCAATGGTTTCTTAGACTTGTCCATCGCGCCTCCGCCGAGGTTGCGGTAGTATGGTGACCCGAGCTGAGCTCAGAAGCTGAAGTCAACAGTTTCCCATACCGAAAAAAAAGAATTGGACAAGGGGTCGATCAGGTGCTCAAAGGACGTTTTCCCTATTTCAAGGTTGTTGTGGATCCTGAACACTACAATTACCTGGCAAAGTAGGCTATCTCATATTTTGTTGTTGGGACAGCCTTGCGTCGTTTCATTGCCTCTCGAGCCGCCCAGATATCCCCTCATAATCATTGGCTTGGTAGAACAGTTGATGGTATCGTGTCCGCAGGGATGACTTCTCTTTTGTTGGGTATACAAATCCAGGTCTACACGAAGGGCGTTGACACACACATCAATATAACCTCCTCGAGTCTTTGATAGTGTGCAGCAAAGTGATAACCAGACTGCGGCGGCGATGTGAGTCTTGAAGCTGTCTGCTTTTGTGTACAACACGCCAAACTTCGGTGTTGAGGCTTGTTCGAATCATGCCATGTCTCCACGACCTAAGTATCAAGAGTTCATAGTCTTTACGATGAGCAGTCCAAGATAGAAATGGCATCAAACAGTACAAGATCCGTGGAGTACGTACGATAGCCCCTGCCAGTGCGTAAGGACGCTTTTCGAAAGCTCGACTTAGGAGAAGAGAAAATCTTTCAGCACGGGGGAGGCTGAGAATTCTGGATTGAGAAGGACACAGCTATGTGTAATCAGTCACAATGAAGCTGTGATGCGGTGAACACATCACTTACTTCAGGAAGTATGCCAAACCTATTCTTCGTCGTTCAAGAAATCGCGGTCGGAGTTTTGCTGAGTCGATGTCAGTGAGTCACAGTGTGGTATCATGCAGAGTATACATACATATGACACTCTTTGGTGGCATCTCAGGAAGGGCTGCTTCAGCAAGAGGAAAAGTCTGAACCAATTTCTTCCGGAGATCATCGAATTCGGAGTATCTGCTAGGTCGTCAGTACCACCTGAAAGATGATACTAATGGTATGTCGAACCTTTTCCGAATGGTCATTGGGCCACCCTTAAGAAGCATGAGGGTTAGACATTTGTATACAAGAAATTCTGGTCTAGACGATTGAGACTTACATCAAGTGTCTCCACAATACAATTCCAGACGACATATGCGCCCACACCGGGTAGATTTCCGTCGACCACGACATAGTCATCGATCGTCACATGTTTGGCCCAGAGTGCTCTGCTAGATTCGGAGTTCTCCTCTGTATTATCTTCAAGGCGGATAGTCTGACCGTTATCTGTAGAGATTTGGCTGGTAGTGCGTCGGTGGGCTCCCCAGTATGGTGGGATGATGTCTTGAAGGCTGGATTTTGAGGGACTATTGGATGACGAATGCTGGGGTTCTGGGTTTGGCATAGCATCGGCCATGCATGAAGCGGCCTGGCGGCAGATAAGAACCGTGCCGAGAAGATGGTGAAGTGAGGGAAATGGATAGGCGTAGCCAAAAGTGTCGCAGCGCGGGGCGGCGATAATGATGCGTCAATGAATATGACGGGAGTTGGTGCCATGGATCATGATACCGTCTGACAGTAGCGCTGTGGAATCAGGAATCAAGATCAGGGTCCATTGATCCACAACGGCCACTCTTCTCCATGCAAATCCGTCGGATGGTCCCCATTGGCCAGTCCCTCAAGCTCTCTACCACTCCTCACGCATCTCAACAGCCATGAGACGGCATATGCTATTGATGTTGTTCTATTGATTCTGAGTCGGCATGTCGACGGCGACTAGTAAGGTCATGATGTTGCTGCTGTGTGGGATGCATACCTCAGGTTGAGCCCACTAAACATCAATCGAATAGAAAACACTCGGCAGACAACCATCAAGTGTCACAGGGCTACTCCGCAGTGATGTCTTTCCACGACAGGTATTGATTAGCTGCACAAAGACTAACTTTTACTGGGAGTGCCACCATATTATTCGGGACTAACTTAGTCTGCAGCTCTGCGACAAGGCGGCCAGTGCTTTCAATATCTCCCTGTAGCGCGCTCCCTGTCAGTGTCCGACCACTTCTTCTCACAGCTCCGTTTGTTTCTTCCATCACAACCACCACTACACCACACTCGCTTCTGGTCATCACCGTACACTCGCTTTTCTTCGTTGCTCACTTGCTCCTTTTACTCTAGAATCTTCTAATCACCCTTCGAAATCTCTTCATCCCGCTCCAATTCGTCTTTGGTACGTTGTTCTGCTTTTCTTGCCGTGCCACACGGCTACGGACCATGCCACTCCGTGTCACGCAACTGACTTGAGAATGGCAGAACAAACGAGATTCACAATGCGGACCGTAACCATCACCTCTATTGTACTTGCCTTGGCCAGTAGCAGCTTCACCCAGAAGACTTACAACATCGACCCCAGCTCGGTCAGTTCAAGCGACAGACAGTCCTGGTGCTTGAATCAGAAGACCCAATGCCCTCTCATCTGCCTTCAAACCAACAATGGCGAAAGTGCTACGACCCGCTCCAACACTTGTGATCCTGTAAGCCCGACTGTCTTTGAGATACATGATGATCTGGTCCTCACAAATACTACAGAAAAACCTCGAGTACAGCTGCGTTTGCGAAGATGGAACATCTCCAAACCTTACAGAATACTCCTTGACCATCCCATTCTACGAGTGCCAGGAATTTGGCAACCAGTGTGTGAAGAACTGCGGGCTCGCCAACAATGCCTGTGCAGACCGCTGCCGGTATGTTCAAAGTCTCTCACTTTATGACCTTCAACTAACCACACTCCAGCGCCGACAACCTCTGCGGAGCTCAAAGTCCCACACTTTCAAACACTACCAGCACTGTCGGGCCTAAATCTACAACTGGGCCGAGCGCCACTTCTGGAGCTGCCGATGCAGATGCAACCGGAGACAATTTCCAATCCCTTGATGGAAGCGACAACAACCAAGGCGGCAACAATGGCAACAACGGTGGCACCGGAGCAGC
Organism: Pseudovirgaria hyperparasitica; assembly: GCF_010093815.1. NCBI lineage: Eukaryota > Fungi > Ascomycota > Dothideomycetes > Acrospermales > Acrospermaceae > Pseudovirgaria > Pseudovirgaria hyperparasitica. The sequence goes on from NW_022985565.1 coordinate 492,804, forward strand.
AGGAGTTTTAGGTGCCAACTTCGGATTCGCTGTTCTAGTGTCTGGCCTGATCGGAGGCTTTGCCGTACTGTTGTAGAGAGATTAGTGACGCACCTCAGGACTTTCGACTGGGAGAGCTCAACGCGTCTCGGACGCGTCAAGACGAACTCCCGCACCTCCTTACCATTACCGCTATTTTCGCACGTTCAACTCAGATTTCTATGAACGCATATTGAGCACCGGCGTTGCTGTCGGGGCACCGTCCACTCCTTGTAATACTGGCAAAGCATAGCGTCTCACACTGGCATGGTATTCTTGCATGGGCAGCTGGAGCAGGCATATCTAGACTGTCTTTTCCGACTATATCCTTCTTTTAATGGATTGATAGGACCGCTAATGTCGAATAATGACTTGATCCCATATTTGAATATATAAAACAAGAGCGTTCTAGGAATCTTCAGATCTGCTGTGATGGCTCGTTTGTGATGAGCACCGCCGTTCAATCTTAAATTATACGCCAGAAGCCGACCGATACGTTCTAAGTTCCGACGCTAGCATAGTCGAGCCAACCAAATGTCCGTAGAGCCATGCGAAATTGCTCCGCAATTTAATGATCTGGGCGATCTGATCGGTCGTTGCCGTATCGAAGTTCCCCTCGTCTAGTCTTTCTATACGCAGGGAGAAACAATAATGGACGAAGAGTCCCTGGAATCCGCGAGTAATGACGGACGAACGTCAAGTTGTGCGTACAAGGCGAGCTGTTTATACATTCAGCTGTGCCGCTTTCACATTTTGTAGCTGTACACATCAATCAGTATCGCAGCAGTCATACTTTAACCGTGCCGTCACTCACATCAATATTATAGGGCCGCAGCGCGTCCTCAACCTCGCCCGTGATGAATTTCTCTACCTGCTGCGGCGCACGTCCTATGAAGCTGCTGGGCTCCATCAGTTTGTCCAACTCGCCATGAATCGGCGCAAAGAAGGCCGTCCGCTTGATGCGCTCGATCAAGTCATTCTGACCGCCCTCGTTCTTGACTACTGCCGCAGCTTCATGGGACAGCACCCGAATTTCCTCGTGTGACTCCTGTCGCGATACGCCCTTCTCCGCTAGCGCCATGATGACGTTTTCCGTTGCCATGAAGGGGAGCTCCTGCGCGATGCGGTTCTGGATGACCTTCTCGTACACAACGAGCCCGTTTGAGATGTTGTCTAGCAAGATTAGACACGCGTCGGCGGTCAGGAATGCTTCGGGGATCGTGATGCGGCGATTTGCGCTGTCGTCGAGACTGCGCTCGAACCACTGCGCGGCATAGTTTGTCAGGCCGTTGTGCGTCAGGCTTTGGAGATGGCGGCCCAGAGAGCACATGCGTTCGGAGCGCATGGGATTGCGCTTATATGCCATGGCCGACGAGCCGATCTGGTCTTTCTCGAAGGGCTCTTCCATCTCTTTGTTGGCGGCCATGCGGCGAATGTCGCCCCCGATGCGCTCGCAGGTGGCGCCAAAGTCAGCGAGGTAGTTGATTATAGTGGTGTCGACTTTGCGGGAGTAGGTTTGCGAGGTGATGGTGAAGGCCTTCTTGAAGCCGGCTTTTGCTGTGACGACGGCGTCGAGTTGCTCAACCTTGTCGTGATCGTTGTGGAAGACCTGCAGGAAGGAGGCTTGGGTACCGGTAGTGCCTTTACAGCCACGGAATCGGGAGGCGAGGGTATCACGAGAATGCTCGAGGTTGGTCAGGTCCATGAGGAGATCGGTGATGAAAAGAGCGGCTCTCTTGCCGATGGTTGTGAGTTGCGCAGGCTGGCCGTGTGTGTATGCAAGGCATGGCATGTCTTTGTACTGCATCGCGAACTCGCTCAGTCTCTTTATACATGTCGCCAATTTCTTGATGAGGATGTCCAGACCATCCCTGAGGAATATGAGGTCTGCATTGTCAGTAACGTAACAGCTCGTCGCCCCCAAATGTATGATGCCCGCCGCTGCCGGGCATGTCTGCCCGTATACATGAACGTGGGCCATGACATCGTGTCTTCTCCTACGCTCTTCCACGGCAACGTCTTTGAACTCTTCATCCGTGATTTGTTGGCTTGACCTTAGCTGGTCGATGGCTTCGTCACTGATATCACACCCCAATTCTTTTTCTGCCTCAGCAAGCCATGTCCACAGCTGACGCCATGTCGAGAATCGCTTCCGTGCAGAGAAGAGATATTTCATTTCATCGCTGCAGTAGCGCGTGTTGAGAGGTGACTGATAGACATCGTGCTCGGATACCATCTTAAATTCCGACAACTGACCTGTTATTTAGGAACAATCAGCGATGTGATTTTTTTTCTTGAATCTCACGATGACGAGTGAAAAATTCATGGCGGGGGTGGGGCAAGCTGTTTCAATCTATACCCTTTTAAAGTGGGTACTCAGTTGTCGGTATGAGGGGTACTGGCATCATATGGTCGTCCAATTTGTCTGTATAGGCCGCTCAGGGTATTTGGAACCTTGTTCCCTCAATTTTTAAACTGCTTCCATATAACACTAAGCAGAACCCATATTGAGTCTAAAAAGACGGATTTACAAGTTGACCCGAAACTTGTGTCTAATTGTAGTGCCATACTTCATGAACACTAGTGGCGCTGGAGCCAGAGCTACGCCGATAAATGCAAAAACGCTGATGCCCCAGCCATACCCCAAACTTTTGAACAACGAAGGCGAAAACAGCGGCACGACCCCGCCGAAAAAGGACCTGAAGACAGCGCCTGCCGCTATAGCTGATGCAGCATAGGCTTCAAAAGAATCGATATAATAGTTTTGCACCGTGTTGATGATCATAACTTGTCCAATGCCGTAGAAATAGGTGGCAAGAAGTGTAACAGGCCATGGGGCCTTGTACTCTACAGTCCATGCAAACCTGAAGTGAGTCAGTAATGGTTTCATGTGGGGTTCGTTGAACATTATACCAGAAAAGAGCGCCAGGGACGAGTACCGAGCCAATATTTGTTAATGGAAGCCTGAATTCTGGCTTCCCTTTCCCGCCATCGTTAGAAGCAAGTCTGTTGTAAACTGTATCTATCTTAGGTACGAGGAACCAGACAGCAGTGAGGAATCCTAGTCCAGGACCAAGGTATATCAATCCTACTTGCTCCGAGTTGAATCCATACAACTCTCCGTAGATATCCTGGAAGTTTGTGTAGAGACTGTATGTAGTCGCGAATATCAAAGCCTGGTAGATAGACATAGTGATGACGATTGGTTGCAAAAATATGCGAAAAGGCCGTGCTAGCGACGTCCTGAGTTTCCTTGAAAGGGGTCTTCGATCTTCACTTGTGAATGTGTACCTGTCAGTAACATCCTCAATTTTCTCGCGCGCTCTCTTTCGCAAAGCGAGGATCCTCGGTGCATACGATTCTTTCAAGAAAAGCCATCCAGCCAGAGTATTGGCAGCGCAGACGATGAGGAGCACCCAATAGACCCATCTCCACCCAAGTCTTTGTACAATGACTCCACCAAACAATGGCCCCAACGTCGGGCCCAGCAAGGGACCTAGCAGATACCAACCAAACACACCAGCCCTTTCGCTTGCAGGGAACATATCACTGATTGTGCCACCACCATTGGCAATGCCTACACTTCCAAAAAATCCCGAGACTGTGCGAACCGCAATCAGTAACTCGATATTCGGTGCGAGGGCGGCAGGTATCTGCAGCAGTGTGAAAGTGCTGAAACCGACCATGTACAGTACACGCCGGCCAAAGGTCTCTGAGAGAGGTGCGAGGACCAACGGACCGATTCCAAGCGCTATTACGAAGCCGCTTTGCGTCGCTACGACGGCCCGAGTGGACGTGTTGAGATCGTCAGCAACTTGCTGTATACCGGGTGTGAACATGGAGCTTGCAAGAGGGCTAAGAATTGCCATAGCGGCGATGACGGCTACGTTTGTCATTTTCTTGGAGCGAGGCCACAACCTCGGGTTCTCGCCATCGTCCTTTGCGAAATCAATGTACTGTTGGGCGTAAGAAGCTGTGAAAGTGAAGCTGATAGGTCTGGAAAGTGGATGTAAGTACCTCATATTGGGTTTCGGCTTGCTCGCCGCCGTCTCTTAGCAGAGGCGTACGTTCATCGTGTGCCATGAGACTTAGTAGATTGAGAGCTCGAAGTGCCCGGAAAGTGAGAAGACGATAAGATGGCAATGAGAGCGACGAGCGACCATATTGCTAAGGAGTTAAGAAAAGATGGCAATGGACATTGTATTGTGTGCTGTTGCCGCTTGCGCTAGAACGACGCGCAGATCCATCGTCACCGAGGCGTTCATCGATGACGAACCATGGCATACGGGCCTGTTGGGCAACAACGTGACTAGGTAGGTCACTGGCTAGGCGACTCTGCTTTGCCCCCACTACCCGTATGGTTGTGGATCCTGGAAATCGGCATCTGCTACAGGGAGTGGATTCCTATACTTTACAGATGGCATTGTGAATAAGTATGCATGACTGACGTAATCATTATGAGCTGCGTCTGACAGCGGTACTTCAAATATGATACAGTGTACATGAATTATTTGTGATACAGGTAGTTCCGTACCTTGAAGTGTCTGAAATATGTTACATGTAGTGTTCTGAGCCGCGAGAATCCCTGCCACCATGGGACATACAGTTGTGACAGAGGATCGGAGACGAAGAGGAATCCTCCGAATGTATAGATACCGAAGAAGCCGGCTTCCTTCGTCGACTGTGTACAAAATTCCACCAGCTGCCGCATTTATAAAACTTCGCCGACAATTTTAGCCGCCTCTTTGTACGTTTTCAAAAGTTTTTCGCACTTTTCCCTTTCTGCCTTGATCGCATCATCCTCGTACAGTAAATCTTGAAAGAGGTCTTCCTTATATAACTCACTTACGAGCCTGTTTTGGACAACGTCTTTCGAAAAATTGACCAAAAGATGCATGATGGCTTTAGGGACCTGGTCAGCTATCGTCTCGCGAACGATATTGAAGTACGATGAGATAAGCCTCCGAATAAGCTCGGTCTCGAGAGCTTCTCGTTCCGTAAGCGGAGGAACATCACTTTCGCCAAATTGCTACCCAAGTGTCAGTGAGAGTGCGCAACAAATAAATAGAGAGGCTTACGAAAGGTGTGTCATAGTAATCACGGGCTTCCGACCCATTATCAAGCTCTTCTTGAGCTACCTCCAGAACATGACGGTCTGGTCGGTCGATGGTCCGGGTGTCGCCCCTTCGCAGGCTAGTAGCTATGCTTGGCTGCGAGTTCTGGCTAACATGGCGACTTCCAGGTCGATTTTCTGGCACTTGCATGCCAACCGGTGCAGAACTAGGGACACCATCCTTACCGAAGAAATAATTTAGGAAGCTGTCGCGAGCGGATCCTTGAGCAGCACCATGGCTCATGCGATTTGGCGAAGAAGGGCGCGCATTGTTCAATGCAGATGCGATACTGTGTGCTCCATGGGTTCCAGTTCGCACAGCAGGAGACATGCTCCTACTAGTCTTCGAGTGACCTCTCACAGCCAGTGTTGACGGCTTGTCTGTAGCTTCCACCGCTTCTTCATCGTCTTCAGGAGTATCGACACCGTTCAAGCCATTGAGGTCTTTCTGGCGTCTCTTTTCGCGTTTGCGCCTCTCTTCGTTCAGTGCTATTTTCTTTTCCTGCTCCTTCCGGTCATTGATGACGGAAGACATAGCTGCTGCTGCGCCAAGAAAGTTGGGGTGGTTTGTGTTGATATATGCTCGTTGGATGGAGATCAGACTTTCCACGTAACTTGAGCATGGACCAAGACGTTCACGAAGAAGATCAGAAACTACTTCAATCAGTTTGCCTTGCAACCGAGGGTATCGGCTTAGTTCGGTGGATCCGCAAGTGTGTCCGATTTTGATCAGCTCCTCGTAAACAAGCTCCACACACCGATGGCTGGGAATTTCGAGAAGTTTGATTTGAGGCTTCACAAGAAGGTCGAATGCCATTTCAGGGACAAAGAGACTCGGACGTGGTCCTGTCGAATTTCTGATCGCTGTACGGATGTCTTGAACCGAGAGATTCGTATTTGGATCGATAAGTTCCAGTGAGTTTCCGAAGACCGAATTAAATATGTAGTAGATTCTGGCCCCACCACAAAGCTCTTTTGTAGATATTTCCGAAGACGTACCATCGATTGATGATATGAATGACGAGGCAAACTTTGTCATCTGTTGTAGGATAAGAGAACCGCGATGCTCCTTACCAGTAAAAGCTACGTCTCCATAGCTCGCCAATTCCTGTTGGGTCTGGCCCATCAACGTGTTCAGGCGGGCTTTGATATCAGGCAAACGTTCTCGGATGTGATTCATAAGGGTAGTATTGAGGCTTTTTGCGAGAAACTGGGTGCCACATCGAGTCGCCATATTCCTATAGGCTGGATGGTGCCTAAAGAAGTCTCTTTCGGCTTGAAGCGCATCGGCAAGAGATTTGTTCCCCTGGATGTCTTGCTGTGACCTGTTTACAACTCCGATAAACCCCAGCTTGAGCGGATATACGCGCCCAGTGAGAATATCGAGAGCATTTGTGCCATGGTCCATCAGATCCAGTTTTGTAAGTACGCCTATGGTTCTTCTACCCATGGGATCTACGTGTCGAGCCAGTTTCAATGCCTCGGAATTAACAATGTCTACGTTGGCGGGAGACACGGCTAATATGATACTATTGGGCTTCGCGATATACTCAGTGATCAAGTTTCTCGTCTGCTTCTCAATATCTGTAGGCTGGTCGCCAATGGGAACCTACGGAGTTAAGTCTTGCAGCAAGTTAACGTGGGATCGACCAACCTTTGTAAGCCCGGGCAGATCGACCAGCGTCAAGTTGAGGACATGAGGCGAGTACACTTTCAGATTGATAGGTTGCCTATTGATGCCTTTGTTGTTTCCAGCTATGCGCGCCGTCTCTTGTTCGATTTCTCTCTTTATGTCTCCGAAGTCGAAAAATCTCCTCCCTGGGATATGGTGAAACTCACCCCATTCCTGATGACCTGCGACGCTCGCTGGTGTATGTGGTATGTGAATTTCATCGCCCTCTGGTCTATCATCCCGATCACTTGGAACGTTGATGAGTTGCAGGATCAATGGCCGACGGGTGACGATACCACTACCACGTGGAAGGAAGTCTCTACCGACAATGTTTTCGAGAACTGAAGACTTGCCGGAAGATTGCGACCCAACAACTACCTGAATGCAGCAGTGAGTTACGGCTCATTGTCTCTGAGTAAACGTCTGATGAAGTGGGGCATACTATTTGAGGCAAGTCTAAAGAGTCGTTTCCAATAGTATTGAAAACCAAGTCCTGAAGCTTGTTCACGATCCCAAGTAGATCATCGCCGAGAGCCGCCATGGTGGACAGGATGTTGTGCTGGAAGAGCCTCCTCTGCAGGGGCAATGTCCGCGACGATAAACAGAAGCTTTCGGGGTCGGTTGTTGCGATGGAGGGTCGTTATCGCAGGCCAGACACGGCTTCAAACCGCTGGTGTAGCTGTAGGTGGGCCGTTTGACTTGGATTCCAGGCACGTTTGGTAGTAGGAGATGATATGGAGAGATCGTGTTGGGTGCGCAAGTAATGTTTTCGCGGTCTTCTTCCAAGGCAGATGCAGATGCAGAGTACCACACATGAATGGATCGGGACTAGTCAAGCCTCCGCCGAGGTCTCGCCACAATTCGGGCTGAGGCCAATCAACACTAGATACAACTTTCGGAATCGAGACTCAACTCCACCATCCTTCCATTTGAGCTTCTGATCGTAAAACTTTACAGGCTCACCAACTATTGCCTTCAGCAAAGATTACAAGTAGTAAGCAACTAGGACATCAGGCGCAAGTATGTATGAAGTTGACAACAAAGCGACTCGGAGGGCGCCTCAACGGTCTCTGGCTGGACACAACACAGACTGAGAGTCCGACGAGGATAATTGGTGAATCACTTCGATCACTGAACTTTCAGCCCCGTTGATCATCTCCATAAGAAAAAGACTACTAGCGGCGAAAAATCGATGCCAATAACGCTTTGTATACAAATCAACAGGTTGTCTGGGCGTTTGATGGAATAAGACCAGCTTCTTCAAACGAGTCTGCGTCGCTTTTGACTTAAGGTAATGACGAAGGCAGATTTTCTCGTCGTCACACAATCATACCAACTTGATCAAGTCTTATCATTAGACTGCGACCGGAGTATTGGTCATTTTTGACATTGTCCAATCTCATATGTGTGTTTGTTTGAGACCAGACTTCTGACCGATGTGTGTACACTTTACAAGGACCCTGGCCTCTATCAAAGACTTGTACCTCTATCAAAGACTTGTAATCGTTACGTTTTTTGGTCTGAGCTCCCATAGAGACAGAACGCATTGCACTGAGCTATTGGAAGGTACCTGCTAGTGCGTGATATTCCGCTTTGATGACCAAGGGACTGATGCGTGTACATAGTTACAACGTTATTATACTCACCGACCAGAAAAAAAGCCCCTGCTCTGAGGCCAGATGATCGTTGGAACATAGCGTATCGTCTTAGTCTTCCAGAGATCCCTCCCGACTTGATATATGACCAAGTGATATGGCTAGATATACAGTTTTCATCTTGCAAGCCCATGCGAATTCATGGCCTCAGACGTATGTTCACTGCTCCAGCGCCAAGATGGCAGCACAAGGGCTATTCATAAGAACCTAGATGCATGAGTCAGACCGATTCAGGCAGCACCAGCTGATGGACAGCAGGACGGATGACAGATACACAGATCGAGAACGATTAACGTTGTGCGCACGGGTTCGTGTTGGAGGACGTGTGTCATGATCATATCAATTAATAGCTGTAGAGCATGCGGGTGGCTTGCAGCGGGAGGTGGGAGCCTCGCGGGAGCCTTGGTGCCTAGCAAAATAGCTTAGGCTGCTTAGTGCTATCTTGAAGTACTTATTGATTGCCCAAACGTCTCCTAGGCCATATATACTGAATAGAACCATGGTACCTATCAAAATACTAGGTTAGACTTCTATACAACTCTTCTCTTACGGTTGGCAGATCCGCGGTTCTACGAGCAGGTTTCCACGGCAGTGAAAACTTTGAATCCGCCCAGTGCCGCGCACGTGACCGCCAGAATTCCGGTCTTTGTCTCTCTGTGTCTAGTCACCTCATCCTTCTCTCTACACACCTCACTGCACACTGAACACTGAAGAAGACCACACAACATCAGACAACGCACTCAGACTCAACTCTCAACGTCCACTTCAGATTTAACCTTCCAACTGCCACTTCGCTCCCCAACTAAAAAAACTCTTCTGTACCACAGTCGAGCCTCAAACCCAGCGTTCTGTCGCGACGCAACACCAAAGTCGACAAGCATCACGCCAGGGTCGTCATCACGTCTATTTATAAGCCAGTCTCCTGCAACTCACTTTGATATGGCTCCGGCGGTCTCTAAACGGGTTGCCAGTAGCGATGGCTTCGCCCGTGGCGCTGCGCATAAACGTCGAAGCGGTGTTCGCACAGACCGTGACGGCGACCTGATGATGGATGCTACACCTCGGAACCAGAACAACAAGATTGGGAAGGGTAGGGGAAAGCCCACGACCAATACCTCGACCACAACCACGAATGGGACCGCGAAACCGCGAAACAATATCCACGCAAAATCAACACAGAACGCGATAATAAGACATCTTACTTCAGGCAATGCAAACATCAAGCAAGCGCAGCCCTCCAACATAAAATGTACGCTACCGCCTTTCCGACACCATCAGTATACCTCACACTAACTCCACTAAGCAATCAAAGCGGTCAAAGTCTCTGGTTGGAAGAACAGCAAAGCCTCGACCAACGAAGATGGCGGTGTTCATTCACTTCTTACTTTCCTGGAGAAGAAAGTCACCACAAACCTCACCAAGAAGAGCATATCAAATGGCAACCGAAAACCTGTTCAAGTTTCGCTCAAAAAGTATCACATCGACGGGGATGCCGTCATCATTAGCACGACTCCCGACGTGGGCGCCTCTCTATGTGTCATGAATAAATGGGTGTGGGCCGGCGTCAACCTCCAGATTGAACCAGCCCAACAGTCGAATGCGTTTTCGGACAAGAATGGTGGTGATCAAGAGATGCAAGCCGATGCAAGGCCTATTCTCACCGATTTGATCTCACGACGATACAACGCCGATCTCAAACTACTTGATCTAAGCGGTCTCGCCAGCGATCCTCAGTTGAAAGCCAACGGTGTGCTCACGAGCATTGCGCAACCGGCAAACTTCTTTCCTGCTCTCATGAAAGTCTGCGACGAACAGTTCAAAACTGCTCAGGAGAAGCGAGATACAGTCTTCAGCGTCACTCTCGCCAATAACGACCTTAGAAGCGTATCTCCAGTCACTACACTGGCGCAGACTTTCCCAGACTTGAAAAATCTAGACCTTTCAAACAACAAGATACCCACTCTCTCGTCCATGATAAATTGGAAACATAAATTTCGAGCCCTTGATCAACTGCTTCTCAACGGCAATCCGCTTGAGCAACAGGATCCCGCCTTCTACATTCAAATTAGGAATTGGTACCCTGCACTGCGAACACTCAACAACCAACAAATACGGACAGACCAGGAAGCGCTTCAATCATCACATGGAGTCAAGAAGGCCCTTCCCGTACGCGGCCCTATGTTTCACGACGAAGGCGATATTGCCAAGAATTTTATCATCAGCTTCTTCGCGGGTTACGACACAGACCGTGCGGCATTGGTCAACATGTACTACGACACAGAGTCGATTTTCTCTTTCTCCCTCAACAACCGCGGCATCTCAGATCCACTCAGTCGACAGAAGATGGAGAAACAGGAATGGGATGCTTATATTCGCAAGTCTCGCAACTTGAAAGCTCTCAGTCATCTTCCCGCACGAGTGAATCGTCAATACACAGGGCCGGCTAAGATCTTGGAAATCATCTCATCTCTTCCCAAAACTCGACATCCTGACCTGGGAAATTCAGGACAGAAATGGTGCATCGAATGTCAGTCTTTACCGAGCGTTCCAGACGCAACCAGGCAGCACCCCGGTGGCGTCGGGGGACTTATCATTGATATTCACGGCGAATTTGAAGAGCTAGACGAGCGGGCTGGCAATGCCGAGAAATCACGCAGCTTCGATCGCAATTTTGTCCTCGGCCCCGGCGTAAACGGCGGTGTAAGAATTGTCAGCGACACCTTGACCATTCGCGCCTACGGGGGATTCGCTGCGTGGAAACCAGATGAGCTCGAATCCAATGGACAGCAGGAGCCATTGATTACGGAAGTCTGCAGACGAACTGGTATGATTGTATCATTCTCGAAACAGTGTTTGGAGGAGAGTGGATGGAATCTCGAGGAAGCAATTCAGAGATTTGAAGGCGCGAAAGCAGCAGGACTGATTCCGGCGGAAGCATTTGTTCAGGCGTAAGGATATACCCAGGGAAGCAAAAAGCTTTGTACTTTCGGATAATTTCATTGTATGGAGTTCGGGTGGCATGGATACAGCATTTGGTGTAGCGAATCATTGTTTCAGACGCATAGTACGGCACGACTTTTGAGTAGTATAGAGTATATAGGGGACTGCAGAAATTTGGCTGCGGGGTGAACGGGTGGGCGGGACCCTTCACATCTTGTATAATATCTACAGCATCCTGTCTCGGCGAAGCCGAAAGCTGGATGTCACAAACTACATATTACGAAATTTGCGCGCCACGCTGCTCAAGGTAATCTTTTCCGTTTCATCGTCCTAACCTGATTACGGCTTGATCGGAGAGCGATGAGTATAGAGACATACGGAAGTCACTTCCACACTTCCGATCAGGTAACGATCACTTCCGACCTAACTGTAAGCCGATTTGTCTGTCTAGCTGGTGATTTCAGAACCGCTGGCCGTACGAAGTTTAAATCCGACTGAAGTCATAATACAACCTCATTCTGACTTCTTCGACTTCTTATCTGCGTCTACCCGTTCCGACTCATCCTCTTTCACGGCAGCAATGATGTAACCAATCAGAACCACGTTTGCCATGACCGCGGCGGTTGCTCCCGCAAAAGTGGCATTGCCTGTGAATAAATGAGGTCGAAGCTATAGAAGAATCATGAGAGCTTTCACCTTTGAAAATAGTGTTTACCGTTGCAAAGTATGTACCGAGAGGTAATATAACCATTGCGAGCGTAGCAGCCAGCAACTTATATATCACTGAGCTTTTTGGGGTTAGCCACGAATGCATATTCTCAAGCAGATACTCACGCAGGCACGGCGGGCGAGATATCAGACTTCTCATTCGAAGGCGTTGAAGCCGCATTGCCGTTCTGATCGACATCGAGAACACCTTTCTCTGTTGATAGAATTCGCCTCGATGCCATGGTGTCTGGTGTCACACTTTGCTGGTGTTTGAGGTCCCAAGTTCCGGTGATGACGAAACAAGTGAGGGGAGAGATGAGAAGGGACTTTACAGCGGTGATGTATACAACCAAAAGTCAATCAGGCGCAAAGAGGAGAGACTGTGTGATGGTACTCTTTGTATAGCGAAATTATCAGACATTAAGCTCCGCTGTCTCTAGCTATGGATAGGGCTCAGCTCATTAAACGCCCAAATGCGGAAAGGGGCGGATCCATCTCTACGCGCTAAACCTCGGCCGGCGCGACGCGACTTTTCTTTGAGCTCTCTGAACTGGGAAATCCCATTCCCATTCACAATAATTAGAGCCCCACCACCCTACGTCCTTTCACGTCTTTCGAACGTTTGCGTCTGTGACTCGCACTTTTTGTCCACACTTACTCTCACTTACTACACTTTGCAACATCACGTCTCAAACCTAGAATATCAACGTTACTGAGGCACCACTCCTTCACCATGGCGCATGACGATTTCGATGATGACATAGTCGACGAATACATAACACAAGCCACCGTTCCCCTTGATGCTCCAATATCAAGACCAAAAATCAGCTATGGTCGTTTGCAGGATCAGATCTCCCCCCCGACCGGGTATAACCCGCAATCGACGTACTCTACACAACCCACGCAATTACTAGGTACACCACCTCGGCGTGCACCAAACGTTCAAGTCGCTGCATCATCACCCTTCCAAAGTTCGCCTTACGCTGGATCGACGCGCTATGGCTACCATTCTTCACATTCAAGCCAGCACATGCCGTCTCAGGAGACGCAGCGTCTGATCCACTCAATGGCTCCAAGAGGGACGTTTGTTGCTATACCAAAAAACCGGATAGTGGACGCGTCTCAAGGTGTCGCCCCTGGCGAAGACGAGCCAATATTAGCAGAAAATTCAGAAGACGAGTTGAGCCGCAACGTATCTCGTGCGAATATTCCCCGAACGTCTTTCAAAACAGGGTCCAATCCACACATAGTGCCAGAAACATCTCGGTCCTTCGATCCTAGTCAGTTCATATTCAAGGGAGTGCAGCGCAAACAGCAGCAGAATCAGCAGCAGCAGAATCAGTACCAGGTTCCCCAGAAGCGACAGCTTGACGACTCCGTTAGCGCATATGCAAATGCAAGTTCTTCTAGCAAGAGGCGATTAGATCATGGTAGACAGATGGGCCCAGCGAGAGCTCAGCCAGTAGAATGCGAAATGAGCTTGGACGATATTCCCGATTGGCATACCCGTAAGCTTGTGGAAGAAGTTAGGGATGTCACCCATAAATCCATAATCGAGTGTTACAAAGCATTGCAAGAATGTCGCAATCATTCACAAGACGCTATGGACAAGCTGCTCAGCCAGTCCCCTTCACCGTCTCCTAAGCACTCATCGGTCGCGGTAGAGGCACCTTCGAAGCCCACCATGAAGCGCCAGGTAGTGGACAAAGGTAGCATTACGCAAAAGTACAGCCGTCAGGGTGCGGCCCAAGGTATGGCGAATCGTCCGCGCATTGTCCACACCATACCATCCTCCTCTCCACCATTGCCAGTAAGCCCTCCTAAGAAGACTCTGAAACGACTGAAAAGGCGCCCGCGAGCAGCTTCTTCCTCTGACGTTGAAGCCGCCGAAACCAAGCTTACTTCTGTTATCGATATCCTGTCCGATGAAGAGCCGGTCATAGTTGAATCTAGCGATGATCATGCGGCAGACGATGTGCCGTACGATTTCAAAGACAGGTTGCTCAAATTCTTCAACAGCCGAGATGCTCTTGAGATTGCAGATCTTGCCCAACAGACTATAGAAGTGGCAGAGCTCATAGTTTCGAAACGACCATTTCGCAATTTGTCACAGGTTAGGGAGGTTGCTTTGCCAAGTCCACCTGATTCCGGCAAAGGCAAGAAGAGGTCAAAGCCGAAACCAATAGGCGAGAGGATTGTAGACGTATGCGAGGACATGCTGGCTGGTTTGGAGGCGGTAGATGAGCTCGTCGACGCTTGCAACAGAGAGGGAAATGCCATTTCGAAAGAGCTTGGTAAATGGGGCATAAACGTCGATGGTCTTGCTCTCGAAGGAGAAGTAGCCATCACATCGCTTGGCCCGTCCAGCGCGAAAGATTCCGGTACAGGTACCCCTGAGCCTAGTAAGGATATTATGACGGCAGACCTCCTAAAACAGCCATCAAACATGTCGAAAGACATTGTTCTCAAGGACTACCAATTAGTAGGCCTCAATTGGCTCTCCCTTCTCTGGAAGTTAAAGCTATCATGCATACTAGCTGACGACATGGGTCTGGGCAAGACATGCCAGGTGATAGCTTTCATATCTCATCTTAGCGAAACTGGTGTAGAGGGACCGCACCTCATCATCGTTCCTGGTTCGACGTTGGAAAATTGGCTTCGAGAGTTTAAGACTTTCTCCCCAAATTTAGTCGTGGAACCTTACTACGGTTCTTTAGCGGAGCGTGCAGAGCAACGTGAAACAATCGAGCAGACTATTGACCGCATTAATGTCGTTGTCACGACGTACGATTGTGCGTGTCGGGATCCTGACAACAAGTTTTTGAGGAGAATCGGGGCAGAAGTTTGCGTTTACGATGAGGGACACATGTTGAAAAACAGTACCACAAAGCGATATCAGCAGCTAATCCGTATCAAGGCCAAGCATCGTCTTTTACTGACGGGAACGCCGTTGCAGAACAATCTTCAGGAACTGATATCATTGCTCGCCTTCCTTATGCCGGACACTTTTATGGAGCATCAAGAACAATTGCTCCATGTGTTCAAGCACAAGACCAAAATCACCGATTCGGATCACTCCTCACTTCTTTCCCAAAAGCGAATCCAAAGAGCACGAGCAATGATTGCTCCGTTTATTCTTCGCCGAAAAAAACAACAAGTATTAAAGCACCTGCCAGCTAAACATCACCGGGTGGTGTACTGTGACCTTAGCGAGACACAGAAGAAACTTTACGATGCACAACTTGCTCAACAGCGCAAAGTGCTCGAGGATCGTGCCGCTGGTATTGCGAACAACGATCGCGCTCTGAATCTAATGAGGCTGCGACAAGCTGCAATACATCCTCTGTTGCTGCGTCATATCTACGATGATACTAAGCTCCGGAAGGTCGCCAAAGCACTTTGCACCGATGATAAACTTCCTGATCGCAACGAGCAGTTGGTATATGAGGATATAGAATACTATTCTGATTACGCAGTCCACCAACTTCTACTAAAATTTCCGAGAAAGACTTCTCGGTTTATGCTCAAAAATTCGGAATGCATGAACAGCGGAAAGGTTGAGAAGCTTGCTGAGCTATTGAAGACTTTCCAAACCAACGGCGACCGGGCGCTTATATTTAGTCAATTCACGACTGTGATGGACATTCTTGAACAGGTCCTGGAAGAATTGAACATGCCATTTCTCCGAATGGATGGGTCGACGCCCATTCCTCAGCGGCAGGACATGCTTGACGAGTTTTACAAGGACGAAAGCATTCCCGTTTTCATGCTGTCGACTAAGTCTGGTGGAGCAGGAATCAATCTGGCTTGTGCGAATAAAGTCATCATATTCGACAGCAGTTTCAATCCTCAAGATGACATTCAGGCAGAGAATCGGGCTCATCGAGTTGGTCAGACTCGTGAAGTCGAAGTCATTCGTCTAGTCACGAAGGACACGATTGAGGAGCAAATTCTCCGGCTAGGCTTGAGTAAGATGGCGCTCGATGACCGTGTTGCTGGTGAAGCAGAAGACAAGAAAGGGAAGGCGATGGAAGAGAAAGGCATGGAATTGGTCGAGAGAATGATCATGGGGGAGGAAGTGGAAGAGTTGACTGAGGTGAAGAGGCCCAATGTTGTTGTCGAGTCCGAAGAGGACAGGACAAATTCGAAGAAAAGCACAAAGTCTAAGGACAGCCCAAAGGATGCCAAGGATGCTTTTACAGAACTGCTTAAAAAGAAGGGCGTCTCGCTTGCGAAGTGAGCACCCTGTCATTGTTGCATAGGAAGGAGTCTTTCGTCGTCAAGTGGGTTATTCAAAGCGCGCATTTGATCATGGATTAGTGTGCATAGTGATGGCGATTGGACCTCGGAGCGTGCCTTCTCAAATCATGGAAGCATAGAGCGCAAATCCATTGTTTACCATTTATGGTTGAATTTCAGTCGTGACTTCGTGATTTTGGATCCTCCATCCTTCGACTCTGGCACGGTTGTAGCGCCAGGTCGCCTAGATCGTTTGCTCTTCGCCCGTACGAGAACGACCTGGTGATGCGAACCCTGTTTTCTCCCCGTGTTCCTCGTGGCCTGATCCATGGTATCTATTCAGTATATGCAGCGAAGCCACATGAGCCCGACAAGCCATCGGCTATACGCAATAACTATTACAAGACGCCTCATCCCAGTATCAACTCATAGACTATGACTAACGTATTGATTGCGATGAGCGGTACTACTGTCATGTTAGCAAAACCAACACCTGCACCATGTTCTACGTGCGTGCCGGGACTGACTCCTCATAACGGTTCGTATCGATGATATCAGGTTGATCATTTTGGCCTTGAAGCTTGCTGTATCTGGGCCGCCAAACTGGTCGGCTTGCGCGCTGCTACCCCATCCAACTGTATCGTACTGTCAGCCTTGGTGTCCATATGTGTGCGTTTGGCTTGGTATGCAATGCGGCTTACTGCGAGCGAGGAAACGATCTTCGGAGAGGACGGCGACGGCGTTCGTGAGGAGGATGAAGACTGCGGGCGAGTCAGCGGAGGTGCCAGAAATTGTTGCGGAAGGAGTGCGGACCGTAGAAGAGGTTCCCCAGGCCGAAGAAGAACAGCATTGTGTCAAAGAGGCGAACGAGATGTATTCGTGTACGGCGTTGCAGCTTGTACTTAACAAGCAATGAAGAGGCCACGGCGACAGGGTGGAGAACGGAGCGGCGGTACGTTGGGCCGGTCGAGTGAGGCATCAAGGCATTCAAGAGCCCAGCACTGCTTAGAGATGCTCTTCGCGGCGTGTATCAGATAGAGCATTGGGTCCTGATCTCTCTGCGACAGTTGCGAGTGGTCTCTTTCAAGGTTGCCGTAATCTTCTTGACATGCGATAGTGTACAAGGCAATAATGTTACTTACATTTGTGCCTCACCAGCACAGTAGCCGAGAAAGGTCTGCGGAGTCGTCTCCGAGTGTCCCGCAGAGGTACGGTGGTGGTGCCTACAGTAGTAATTATAGCGACTAAAGCCTAGAGTTATAACCCCCGGTCCTACCGGGATACCTATTAAACGTTTCCTACCGTTACCTAACCCAGAAATGTTCTGGGCCCTCGCTGGTGACACGCTATTATTCTAATTCATACTTCGTTCCCACACCACATCCGCTGCTACAGACCCAACTAAATAATAGCGACTTTGGTTACTAATTCACTAGGCCACGATGCGATGCTTACCATCGCTGTTGTTGAAGCTCTCCTCTCTCTTCTCCGCCTTTCTCATCCTTTCATGCGACTGCGCTCTCCCATATCTCGCCGGACGCACTCTCATTGCGCCCACGCACTTCCCGATTCGGCCCGTCTCGACATTTAGATGTCTCCACAGCTGCGATCCCTCTCCAATACCGCGCACGCTGCTTTCACCACTGCGGCTCCCTCTGCCCAAAGAGATCGGCGTCGGCAGCGTTCCAGCTGTCCGCGCTAATCCACCCAGTTCCCAATCTCACAGTTGCAACACCTCCTCACTTGCGGATAATACTGCGCAGGAACCCTGCCCTGGACTCGTCCCAACCTGGCATCTTCCACCCTCGCTGAAGATCCACCTCTCCGCATACCTCTCGTCGTCGATCCCCTCCTCCCGTTTTCTCGTCTCGAGCCTCAAGTCGTGTCTAATGACATGACTGCCAGATTGGCGTCGTCAGACGTTCTAGGAGTAACCAGTCCACTATATTCCGACGAAGACGAGGACGGCACTGCCTCAGAACACAGTACTATTGTGGCTGGCGGCCGGCGCCTTGATGATCATGGCTTCTTCGACATGGCGCCTCGACGTCCTGGCTCGCCGGACTCTGTTCGCAGCGACTTATCTTTAGGCACGCAGCTGTCTACCTCTTCTACGATAGCCGCCTTGACCGCGCTCCAGTATCTCCCTATACCTCTACTCGTTCTTTCTTCATATAAGACGGTCATACTTGCCAACGATGCTTTCGGAAAATTACTGGGAATTGACTTGCCCGCATTGGCTGAGGACGGCGAAACACTGCTGTCCATAACTGAGGTCGTGAGGGGACGCAAGATCGCTGATCTAGGCATAGACATCCTTAAAGATGGCTCACCGATATGGATAAATTGGGATGTGAGTATGGTAAATATGCTACCATGACCGATGTTAATACTTCAACCAGGACCTCCTTGATCGAGCCGCAGAGCGAACTCCAGCACATCCCGACCCTGAGAGACATGGCCACATACATGATGGTCACACGTCGAACGAATCCCTACCAAAACTCACGTCTTCCAACTTGGCCCGCACTACGGTGCACGATGTTTCTGTCGATGTTCTAATATCTCAGCAAAGCGCTATTGCCAAGCACTGCTCATTGTCCACGCCACTGTCGTCCAATCTTATCATATCTACTTGGACTCTGGACAATGTACAGCATTACACCCTAACATTCACAAGCGCAGCAGCATCTAATATACAGCCTGCTACTAGTAGGACTGTAGTCAAAGCTCATACCAGGCCGAGTGCCCATTCTGGCTCTTCGTCAGCGTCATCCACGAAACGTTCAAAGGGAAGTTCGAATTCGAATTCTGACTCCAATGTTAGTACGCCAACCCTTCAGTCTCCGAATTTCCCCCCATATGGCCCTCCAACTAAGCAGGATCATCCCGCAACTGCCTCGATATTCCAGAAGGCATCGCAGCTGAAAGATGCGATCTTGAATTCGGTAAACATGCCAGCATATGCTTTGTGGAAAGATGAGAGCTTTGGAATTCCCAACAAGGCACTCCTGGACCTCCTACCCGAGGATGCCATTCCTAACCCCGGAGATCAACGTGAGTTTCTAGGTCAATATACACTTTGGTCAGAAGACTTTGAGCGCGAGCTGGCCTTGGAGGAGTTCCCAATCATGGATCTCGTTCGGAATCAAGTCGCATTTGAGAATCGGCGAATTGGGATGCGACAGCCCAAGACGGGAGCGCGCCTTATATTCGATGTACACGGAGAACCGATTACCCTTGAGTCGACGGGTGAATTCATCGGAGGTCTAGTCACATTCAAGGACGTTACTGAATACACTGAACGAATCGCCGCTCAGCTCAAGGAGAACGACAAGCAATTTGAATCGATTGCTAATCTAGTTCCAATCCTTGTCTGGACGGGAACGTCAGATGGCTACATCGACTGGTTTTCGCAACGTTGGTATGACTTCACTGGTTTATCCCACCAGGAATCTGTTGGTACTGGTTGGACTCTCGCAATACACGACGATGACTTGGCGGAAAGTGGACGGCGATGGCAAAAGTCTGTAGCGACAGGGTCTGAATACAGAATTGAATACAGAGTAAAACGACGCGATGGGCAATGGAGATGGATGTTTGGGAACGCGATACCCTTTCGAGATTCTGACGGCAAAGCAGTGAAATGGTTTGGTACATGCGCAGATATTCACGAGACTGTAATTGCCCGGCAAGAAGCGAAATTGATGCGACAGCAACTTATTCAGACGATTGATCATGCGAAGATCACTCTGTGGGCAATCAATCGTGACCTAAAATTTGTTTTGTTGGAGGGCAATCGGATCTGGCAAGATAAGGTGAACGGCCGTGCGATCACTTCTGCAGACGTCATAGGACGTAATGTGTATGAGGCCACCGAGAGCTTGGTTGGCCGCGACGATGCGTTACGGTTACGCGAACCAATTGAAGCTATCCTCAATCACCAGTCACGAACTGAGGTTCTCGAGGAGCAAACGAATCACCAAGGACGAATCTTCCGATCAAGGCTTGTACCTATGCTATCGAACAGTCGCGTAGCTGGTGTTGAAGGAAACTCTTTCGTTGATGGTGTTATTGGAGTAGCTATGGATATCACGGAGCTACGATCACGCGAGAACGATCTGCGGCGGCAAGAGAAAGAGAATACTAAGCTTCTTGCCAATGCTGTGGCTGCAAAGGAAGCAAGTCGCATGAAGAGCCAATTCCTTGCCAACGTAAGTTTATGCCTGCCATCAGATATGCTATCTCACTAACATGATCCAGATGTCCCACGAGATTCGAACACCAATCGCAGGCGTGATCGGTATGAGTGAACTGCTCCTTGACACTGTATTAAACAAAGAGCAGTATGAATGTGCAGATAATATACAAAGATCTGCCAACGCGTTACTGACGGTCATCAACGACATACTTGACCTATCGAAGGTTGAATCCGGGCGACTAGACATCGAAGAGGTGCAATTCAGCTTGTCAGTTGCCATTCGTGATGTGAACAAAATGATGGCCTTCGCTGCTCAACGAAAGAATATAGCGTACGAAAGCTATATTGAACCTACGATTGATCGAGATCTAAAAGTGATGGGAGATCCGGGTCGATTGCGCCAGATTCTCACAAACATCTTGACCAACAGTATCAAGTTCACTTCGGAAGGTACTGTCTGTCTGACGGTATCCGCAACTCAGGAATCTCGGGAGTCAATCAGCGTACAGTTTGTTGTTGAGGACACGGGTATTGGGATAGAAGAGGAAGTTCGCAAGCGCCTTTTCAAACCGTTCAGTCAAGCTGACTCGTCCACTGCTCGAAGATTTGGTGGTACTGGGCTAGGTCTGACCATCAGTAAGAACGTGAGTTATACGTACGATACCGATCGTGTAACATGCTAACACGCGAAGCTTGTCGAATTGATGCATGGTAGCATTGGACTAGAATCAAAGCTGGGTGTCGGAACGAAGACCACCTTCTCGATACCTTTCAGCAAGGGACAGTACTCGAACGAAGGATCTCCTATCATAGCCTTAGGGTCGATACCAGATCGCCTACAGTCGGATGTTTCGGTGTCATGTGGAAGCTCCGAGGACCTAACACCACCATCGACACCTACAGTTGGTAATGGTGTGGCTAGTAGTCACCTCAATAGAGCAACGAGTGCACGAAGGACATCACATCAGCACAATAGTGGCCCGGTGACAGCTCGCGGTGTTTTACCAAACGATCTACTCAATTTGACCGACGAAGAGAGACAGAAAATCGAAATCTTGGTGGTAGAAGACAACCCGATCAATCAACAGATTGCGCTCAAGACTATTCGAAAGCTCCACTTCTCCGTGAGAGCTGTATGGAACGGTCAAGAAGCACTAGATTACCTTAACGCCGCTCCAGCGCCAGGTCATCCAATGCCTAACATCGTGTTGATGGACGTTCAGATGCCGGGTGAGTACGAATTTGAGAGACATGCTGGTCACGACCACTTACACCCCGTAGTACTCGATGGCTATGATGCCACACGACGTATTCGTAGGTTCGAAAACCCTGAAGTTCGAAATGTTCATGTTATTGCAATGACAGCGTCAGCCATTCAAGGCGACAAAGAAAAGTGCGAAAAAGCAGGCATGGACGACTACCTGGCGAAACCCGTGAAAGGCAAGATTCTAGAGAAGATGCTGCTCAAGTGGGCGATTGCTGGCAACAAGCGCAGTAAAAAAGAAAATCATAAACCCAGGCCCTTGCCACTCAACGACTCCTCTAAATCCAAACCTTCCACATCTTCCACACCCTCGCCACCGTCCTCCATCCTCTCACCTGCGCACGGATCTCTCGATGCTAAGCTCGATAGCCTCGAGTTTCACCGTAACACAACACTCCTCCTTGCCTCGGAGTCGAACTCGGACTCACAACTGCGGCGCGCACAGGACGAAGAACAAGCTGCGTACTCACGCGACAACAAACTCCTCTTGGCATCCGAGAATCCACAGGCAGAGCCTATCTCTGTGCTTGAAGCTAATCTTCCAGCTATCCGCGGTATCGACGAGCAGACTGACGACCACTCCAGTCATGCGCTTACGGAGGAGAATATTGGACGCTTGGCGACGGAACAGCATCGTCGGAGGGGCGATCTCAAGCGGGGTGACTCCCTTTCCGCAGTGCCACAACTAAAGGCCGAGCTTAGCTATGACAGTCTGAAGGTACATCCCGAAACGAACGACAGTCCACAGGCCCCGGCGGATAGGGGTAGTCGCAGTAGTGAACAGCCGGGAAAGAGTAGTAGGTTGGGGGTACCAAGACCGAGCTTACTGTCAAGGAAATATGGAAGCGAGCAGACGGTCACACCAGAGTCGAGTCTGGTTGAACAGCAGCAGCAAAATCAGTAATTTTTACCGGTCATGAGAGAGTTTATGAAGATGGGTATTGGCACTTGGACATATCGCATGGATTTGGCGTAAATGGAGTTTTCACTGGCCTGACAAGCCTGAGGGCTCACTGCATATTTCTCTTTTGTTTCGATCTATAGACAGTGCTTGAATGGGCCAGGCATATATGGGTTACAAAATCGCATGAGGATACGCCCGGTCGGTTTGGTGGTTGGATCATATCCTGATATCATTGAACGCATAAGCAAATGAGGAATCCATCCAGAAAATGCGCTGTATGTCGTTTGAGCTAGAAGAATATATGTATCCGTCCAGCTCTAGTAAGATGACAGTGGAAGTAAACAAAGGCTACAGTCATTGTGTATGTCTGATTCAGCTTATCATTTTACTTAACACTCGAAACCCTCTTTCTGACGCAAAGTTGATTCGATCCCATAATATTATTATGGAACACAATTGTTTAATGTAATGTTCTCTGCACTGTTCCGGTGGACGTCTTTCTGATGGCTTTTATGGCCCCTTTAGTGAGTTACGTAATCATGGAAGCCCTAGTAGCTAAACCTCACGACCCAGTAGCGCGGATCGCGCGTCACATAGCTGTGTACATCCTCAAAAACTCTACCGACTTTTCTGTAGAACCACTCCAAGGCTTCACACCTCTGATCTCTCAAAACCAATATGAACTCTCCTCCCTCAGACAACGACAATGATGACCTCGGCCCAGCCAGGGAGCCCACCCCGCAAGCGCGACCGCCTCCTCGCGAGAAAACCCAGATTCCCAAGCAAGTTGCGCGTGTAAAAGAGAGGCCGAGCGGAGACGAAGAGGTGGGTAGCTCACTGAAACTCGGCGAATTCCAGGGCGTGCACAGTTTGTCTGTGTCGGAAGCGCGTATTTTGGTCAATGCTGTGTTCAAGGACCGCAAGCAGCGAAGGCCAAATTGGAATTGGGACAAGGAGTGAGTGGTTCTGGCAGACTTTGCTGAACTTGTGCAGTCATTGTTCTGTGAAGAGATATTGGAGAAGGCATTATTATGCTAATATTTGCATTCAGGAATATCACGAAGATGGTAGACTACTTGGAGGAGTTCTCGAGGTTTAAGCAGACGGAAGCTAATGAGTCGCTTGAAAGAGTGCTGGATCAACGCCGTGAGCTGGAGTATTTTGAGCGCTCCCAACTTGGTATGCTTGCTTCACTTGGGTGATGTTATCTGAGCTGATTTCTTGTAACAGCCAATTTATGCCCGGAGAGTGCAGATGAAGCAAAAACCCTCATCCCTTCCATCACGAACAAGATCAGCGATGACGATCTACAAGAGCTTCTAAACGAGATCGGAAAGCTCAGGCAATTTGCCGAGTGAAAGCAGTCATCCTCATGTTATGCTATGTCTATAGCTGAGCGTCGCCTTGAGTGAAGGAGACCGGACGCCCCCTTGAACCCCAGAAAATACTGATTGAGTGTAAATGCTAGCTCGGCTGAGATATTGCTGAAACTACGCAGAGATTACAGAGCCACATCGCGGCCTCGACGTAGATCAAGTGTTGTGCTTGAGAGCTCTGCGAAGATATTTCCCCAAGCCAACGCAAAGTATTCGAGTTGGAATATCGACATTGCTTAGGTTGTTGTTTCACCCGAAACACGGCGTATGGTCAGAGGGTGACACGCACTATATACAGTGTAGATCCTGTAGCATAAATGCAGCACTTTGCACAGACCAGCCTCTTCTCTTTACGTCCGCAATAAGAGATTATAGTTCTAAGCTCTGTCAGACTGAAGAGTTTCGTTTGCGCCATAGGCCATAAACATCAGGCTTTAACCTACGCCTTTAGACCTTGCGGCATTTCTGTCGAGCAGTACAATGCAGCAGTATACGACAATGAATATCGGGCCCAAGAAGTTGTTCGGCATCGAAGCCAAGCCGAAACTTCGGTGCCTCTTTCGTTCCCTTTGCCAGCAGTAGGCTTCAGGTTTGATACATGAATGCTTTTCGATGATCCGCATGCATACAGGGCTGCTCCTTTGGATAGACCGCATACATCATTTGGACTAATAACAATGCGTTCACCTCTATTTCAATTGCATATCTTGAACGTTTAACCGCTCCATGGGTTTGTGTCTAGTCAAATCCTTACTGTATATGTATCGGTACAAAGAAGCCTGAGAGGCCCGATGACATTGGCGCGTCGCAGAATACAAATACAATAACTTCGCTATATACAGGCAGATACGAATAAGGGGTATAACTATCAAATCTAATGCACAGCGCAAACCTCTGGGTGATCCTTGCTTACCAGGCATAACGCCTGCGCTGGGACGCCAAAGGATCGAACAGGCCCTGCAGCAACGGCTGTTCCTGGGCTGTATCTGTCACACTGTTCCGCTCCCTTGATACTCATATCAACAAGGTTTTGCCCGCTGATGCAACTGTGTCCAGTAAGGCCACCCCCAAAGCGAGGATCTTTGTCGGCGATGACGAAAGCGCATGAATAGTACTCCTTAATCACACACCAGGAGCTCAGGACTTCGCCCTTGGCGTTGAGAGTCTTGCCATGTCGGATACAAGCCTTGTCTGGGGATGAGGTGCAGAACTCCGCATTCTCATTAGGAGTCTGGTCCTGCACGATCGATCGACAGTCAGACATTCTGGCGCCGCTGCCTCTATAACCACCGGCGCAGTCGATAGTACCGTCAGATCTAGAGGGAAATATCCGTGCGACCGGTCCATTGAGTGTGGAGTCGCCAGAGAAAGCTTCGTGTTTCGATCCTTCGCCGTTCAAAGGGCGGAAACCGGCCTCGTAAAATTGACCGTAGTCCGGACCATTCCACCAGCCTTTGTTGGGACCATTCTTGATACACTGGTTGATGACTTCCCCAATTTTTAGCATGCGATCTCGAAGATCTCCTCCATACAGTAGACTCACCATTCTCAGTAGTGTCCCAGCATTGTTGCCACTGGGAGCCTTGTGAGGGACTGCCACGGTATATGTACGCCTCTATATTACCTTCGATAGCCACAGAGATTTCACAATCGGTCTTTGTGTCCCCCTGTTTGATTTTCACGTAGGAGCTGTCCAATCCTGCCGGAGTCTCACACTTATTGTTACATATAACTAACGTACCGTTAGTCATAAATCGGTATCGTAGAGTAGAAATGTATTCACCTTCTCGCATTCGAGAGATCAGTGCATTCGGGTCTAGAGTCTCCGTTGTTGATATCAACTTCTCTGGAACGCTCTGGACGTTTTTGTCTCTGCAGGTCACTTTCTTCGGATCCGCGGTAGAATCAGGACCCGCAGGCATCTTACCCAACTCTGGAAGCCCTGCTAAAGCAGCTTGCGCCTCAATGAGACGTGCTACATTAAACGGCTCGCAAGGCGGCTCTTGCTTAGATTCGTCCCAGCAATCACACCCTTTCCAGAGGTCGTTGTCGTCCGCAAGACCCTTACATTTGCCATCGGCATCTATGCCGCCACATTCGAAGGCAGCTAATATTTCGTCGCCAGTTGGACACTCTTCTTTGGGCTCGCAGTCGCAATCCCTGTCAGGTCCTTGGGTACATTTATTTGAATCGTCACCTTTGCATGTCTCATCCGAGCAAGTCGGTTTGTGCTCTTGCTTGCATTCGTCCTTACAAGGACAGCCAGTGTTCTCGCCAGATTGACACCAGCCCTGCTTGCCATCGCATTCAGAACATTTTGGTAGACTTGTCGTGGAACATTGCTTCTTGGGATGGCCCGTACCTGGAGGTGGAGGCGGGAACCCCATAGGAGTAATTGGGAATGGGATAATGAGCGGCGGTAATTCGACACTGCTTGCCATCAGCAAAGTTTGACGAGTCACTTTCAGCTTCCGGGCACTTACCCCCTTCCTCCACCGCATGAACAGCCCTTGTAGGGCTGACCATACTGAGCCGTCAAGCCTGTACACTTACCACCACCAGCATCACCGCCACAATGGTTACAGTCTTTAATGCCGCCATCAGGACAGCAAGAGCAATGAGTGAATAATCCGCTTTTCCCAGACTTGTCCTTCACTACCATTCTAGCATCGCAGACCCCCGGGACTTTGGTATTGCCACCGCAATTTGGATCGGTACAGGTTTGCGTGGTTTTGCCGTTGCTTTCAGGACAGACCTTGCTGTCATCCACCGGAAAACCTCCACCGTTGAGATCGCACTGGCAGCCTTTATACGCGATGCCTGTCTCGCCGCTTCCCTTGCATATCCCCATACCTGTGATTGCATCACCTCCGCATTGAGAACAGGCTAGGGAATCAGATTCGGGGCAACAGCCGCATATCGGGAACCCGTTTGAGGCCTGGATATGGCAGACCCCGTCGAGAGGGATATCTTCACACATCTTATCGGTACATTTCACTGCATTTCTTAAGTGTGATTCCAAAAATTTGCATCGATTTTTATAACTTACGGGGCGGAAGCCCGTTGTCCTGAGGACATGGACTATTTGGTCGGAATGTTAGTTGCTGGCGAGGCAGCAATATAGCTCCGACATCTGGTATGCCGACAGCGTGTACGGCTGTAGATAGAACGGCGACGGCGAAGCCTAGCACTAACTGTGATGTCATTTTGGCCATCTCAGAGAGTCAAGTCGAGGATTGTGTGAAGAAGAATCGCTGCACACGAAGGCCAGAGAGCTGTATTTTATTGGTAGTTTCATGATACGCACGGGTAGATGCTTCAGGTCAGACAGTCGTGCAGGACTGAAACATTTCTCGCACGGTCTTAAAAATTTGCTACATTCAGTAACAAAAGACTCGAATACAGTCTGCATTAAGTACGGATCATCTATTATCGCGTCACCGACAATCCTTTATCTTTGGTTTGTTTTTAACGTCACTAAGGTTGAATAAATGCAAAGTTTCCTTGTTGAGATTTAGAGCTGGCTAACTCATTGTTCGATACTAACTCAAAATCTCTATAGAACCTATAATTAGACATAGGTACGTACAATCCGAATCCATACTAGCCCAGCCTAGGCCGAGATGCTAATAGAGAATATAAAGCTTAATCTACGCCTTAAGAAGATTGATAAGACGGTATTATTTAGATATAAGTAGTTAGATCGATTATCCTAGATTAAATGAGGTGAGGCATATATCTTGTTTCAAGCTAAATTTAGGTATTGTTAGAGCCATAAGTCGAAAATGATTGGTCAAGGCCTTCAGCCTAAGGCTTCAACAATACTTAAATTTAGCCTCAGACAAGATCTAGGCTATATCCAGATATATACCTCACTTGATCTAATTTAATATAAGCAATCCAAGTCCCTTAGTATAGCATCTAACCAATCATACAGTCCTAACTTGTATCCGATCATGTATGCCTGTAACGGAGCGGACAGTAAATGATGAGAAGGAGGCAGAAACTCTGCATTTGAAACATGCAAGATCACCGCACGTCTTATTCAGCTATAACTACGTTGCTTTGAAAATTGAAGCCAGTTATCTCATCTGTACTTGTCTAATCCTCACTGCCTTCTCTTTACCAAGCTTTGTCTGTCTTTCCTGCTAAGCCCTGTTCGTCCTCGGTCTCATTATGGTTGCTCTATTCTTCCTATCTACATTCGCTCTTTTCGCACCTTCTTTGGCATTAACCTACTACATGGATACCTCATGCAATCCCTATCCAGCCGTAGGCCGGGCCCTGCCAGAAGCTCTCACCATGGCAAGACGCTCTAATGCCCGTCTCGGAGCCAATGATCCAGACATCCAAGTAGCCTTTCAACGCATCTTCAATACTGGCACGGACAATGGCGCCGCCGTTGCCGAGGTCCGACGCATCATGGGTGGTATTGCAGATATGACCGAGACCAACGACCGCGAAAGCTCTGGTGTGCGCATCTACTGCAATGAAGACAGGTGGTCCCTGCAAAAAGACCGCGAGAGGACCAACAAACTGATTAAAAAAAATTCGAGCCGAAATCCCGGCGATCAGATCTGGATCGACACCACGAACAACATTCCTTATGCTGGTCCGCCTGGTTGTAAAGTCCAAGATAGGATCGGTCAGGTCTTTCACTGGCCGCGACTACCACTGCAGGCCTCTCATTCAACCATGTCGCTCTGCAAGCCGTGGATTGAGGATCGTATTGCAACGATAAAAGAGCAGGGCAAGAGAGATTTTTCCAGATTACGGCTGACCGGGGCCGGATTGTCACAGCTACTCAGTTTTATTGTGTTGCATGAATTGACACATGTTCCGCCATTCCGTAGTAAGTAGTCTTTTACTAAGAAGACAGAGAGAGATCACCGCTAACACGCTTCCCAGCCAAGGATGTACATCCTGCGTATGAATGGAATAATGTCGTTTCAAAGAGCACTGCTGATGCAATCAGGAATGCGGAGAATTATGGTACGATAAACCTGTCCCACCTGCGAAACCTGTGTCTTCTGTGTTTATAATAACCGTTGTAACAGCATTCTTTGGTCTGCTTGCTGTGCTTGGAGACGCGAATTATAAGCTTGAACATACTAAGCCAGAACAGAACTGGTCCGGTTTGCTCATCCATACACCTACCATCTGGCCTAGACAACTGTTCAATAATGTACGGTCTATAAGCTGATGCAAAGATAGAATTGTCAGAATGCGTGACCTAATATGCTAGGGTCTTGTCGGTACTATTGCTAGAATGGTAGATGTTTTTGGGAAAGTATGAATTCAACGCTCGCGTGATGCGCCACCACTGTTTTCTGTTCGTACTTGACTTTGATTGGCTACCAATGAATTCTTGAGATTCATTGTTCTGATATTAGGTTGTTAGTTTCGAACAATACATTATTAACTGAAAGCTCTTACGTTATCCATATTAACTCCATGGGTGAGACTGCATTAGCGTTATGAAACCTGCCAGGCAGAATTCGGTTTTGTAGAGCATCGATGTCGATATTTTTGGGTATTATTGCACTGATATATATGTGTCCATTCAAGCTAACTCATCACTAGTTAGGTGCTTCATGCCTTTACTATATCATTGGTCGAGATATCAGTCTGCGCATAACTTTCTGCGTTGACCATCGGTGGCTTGATAGGCAGCAAGAACAACGAGGCCCCAATAGCAATGACCAATAATCTCCAGAGGATACTGACCACTGTGTCAGTGATATATGCAGGTCCCCAATGATGGTATTCCAGTGGGCCCACGTGAGTGCCAATAATCTGTTCCAACCCCTTCAGGCAGAACAGGGACGACACGATAATGAGAGGGGATCGGAAGCGAGTCACCTCCTATAAGAATGGACGATCAGCTTCAATACCCGTAAGAGTCGGTCACCTTCGTAGACTTACGTATGCCAGATTGTATGGTTCGGACTGGTTGTACTTATCCTGTGCATCAAGATCCATTGCATTCGCCGGTCGAGGCGGGTAGCAATCTCGTTTGACCTTCCAAACATACACTACGCTGCCAATCATGAAGAGAGACCAAACAACCATGACCGACTCGTACCCGTTGCCAATGTGTTTCGCTTTGTCAAAATCACCAAACTCCCCCAGGTTGAGAGCATTGTCATACGTGATGCTCTGTGTCCCATGATGCGCAATCATGATCCAGTACGCTGTAAGAAAGCCCCAAGACACCGCCGTCAAGGCGCACATGAAGAAAGCCAAAGCCCATGCGACGTATATGAACGTGTTGGCAAGCGAACGCTTCATATAGAGTGCCCGGAAGTAACTCGTATACTTCTTCATCGCGTATATGGCATAGCCCAGCTCCGTGATGCGCCACAGCAGCTCGCTGAAGACGGGGTAGTAGAAGAAGGTAAAGGGCCTTAGTTTCCAGTCCATGAAGGATGTGAGCGTGATGATATCGAGCACCTGGACACTTACAAGCACACACACAAGTCAGCAGTAAGCACAAGGCAGAGAGGACACCAGAGCACATCTCACACTATGAAGCACAGCGTACACGCGATAACGCTATATCTCTTCAAGCCCTCAATCACTCTAGCTTTACGCGTCAGGATCCCCTCGCGCGTCCCGATAACGCCCTGCATAAACATCACAACCACCCCAAGCATGATCGTAATGATCAGAAATGCAAGGAGAGCGATTGGCGAGCGCTCCTGCTCGTACACATCAGCTTATGGGATTTTCCGCGCAGTGCACAAACAGACGTACGCATTCTTGTGCATTAAGCAGGACGCGTGCCTTGCCCGTTAACGTCGTGACATCGACGGGCACAAACCTAGGAGCGCACATGTTCCATGATCGCGCAGGGCCTGGGTATCGATTGCTCCCAAAACCAGTGGTGCGCACCATGTTTTGCGACGCTGGGTGATGTCGGGGGAGGGTGGAAGGGAATCAGACAATGCGGTCTTGCGATGGACATTTTGGCGGGGCCAGGGGTCATCTTAAAGCTCGACTATGGTATACATTGAATCCACTTCGCTAGGGTCTGATGGTTGCAGATCCGGTAAAGCTTGGCCTAGTGCTAGCCTATCTAGCGGATAGCAAGGGATCCGAGAACTTAGCTCTGGCTCATAATCGCTTATCCATAGTTTATTCTTATAGTGACTGTCCTCTAACACCTAGTGCGATAATATATAGGAATAGCGTCTATGTATTCACACTTGACTCGACAACACCTTGGTGTACAATGAGTCTAGCTAAGGCAAGGATAAGGCTATGCGTAGTACATAGAGATTGTCTTAGACTATCGAAGTAGTCGGTCTTTCCATTCAATCCTATGATGATATTAGATGGTTTTAAATCAAAGAAATAAGGTATTTTTGGTAAAGAGCAACCACGTAAAATATGAACGATGAATTATTCGCTACAGAACTTGCAATTCTTCCATGACTAGTTTAAGACTATATAGGAGTAGGCTAGTTGGTAGTACTATAATTACACAAGCTAATAAGTTACGTGGGAAGTTACTAATATTCTTAGTAATATCCACCGTAATAGTACGAACATGGCTCTACTGGTGTCGCATTGTATTATACAGAAGTACCTAATTAACGATCGTATTTTCGAAAGACTACTAGGCAAGGTTAATGGAGCGTAAATGATTACGCATTGGGTTGATACTATTGTATAGTGAAACTAGAATCCGTCAAATAACAGTACGAGTCCAGGCAATCCTATCTAAGGGCGCCCCTATTGAAAGAGAGAGACGACAGAGGGAGCATTTGATCTCAAATAGACGTCTTGCGAGGAGCTTCGATTCTGGCTGTCTATTCAAAAACGAGGCATATGTTACTGCAAGAAGAAGTAGAAGTTGCGAGTAGATGTGGATAGACGGATTTTTCGACTTCAGCAAGGAGACTTATGACCTGTTCACATGCATGTGGAAAAGGGTCTATCTAGGAGATCACCATTGTGCTAACATTCCCTCCATACATCTGACAGGTATTCCAACCATGCTTCGGTCCATGAATTGTTAATCCTGTCAATAGCCACCACATTTCATACTATTCACCGAACTGTTCTGCCCGGCCGTCAAAACCAGCAGTCTGCTCTCGCCCTCATCCAGATCAACAGTCATTCCATCCAAAACACCCAGATCGGTCGCTTTCCACACATCCCTGACATTCCAAGTTCCACCAAGACCAAAATGCTTAAACTCGACCGACATTTTCTGTACACCACTCATCGCTGTTCCAAAGCCCCCTTCACCTTCATCGGGGCCGTAGTTGGCAAGTACAACAACACTCTTGCATTGTGCTGACATCTCCACACCCGCGATCCACGCTTGCACCTGGGCCGGAGAATTACCACCTCCAGGATTAACAGGCTGCATGGGATAATACGACGTAAAATTGGCTACATCAAGGGCTTCCTGGTTTGTGTACAGGTTCATGCCGACATGATCCAAGTTTCGCATATCCGAGCCAGTAATCAGTGGCGCTCCGGCTCCAATCCAGTGCGTCATGACACTCTGGCGCTTGACATCGCTGATACCCGATATCGACTTGTCGTTGCCGTTGAGTAAGCTGTCCAAATCAGGGCGCACGCGCAGAGCCAATCCAGCATCGATCAGGCCGGCTGTCGCGGCAAGGTACCATTGTCTGTAGTTCTCAATCGCGCGTTGAACTTTCTGCCACTGGACCAGTGTTTTTGCGCCGCTCTGGTTGATGTCTTGATCAGTGCGCATGGCGTCTGTGTTGGCGTTCCATATCGGGAGATAGGTAGCGTTCCTTTCGAGCTTCCAGGATATGTGCAAGCGCATGGAGCGGCTTGGGAGTTCGGTTTGAATGGCATTGTGAAAAGCTCGAACTGAACCGGAGTTGTCCGGTGGGAGGTTCGAAGAGTTGCCGGCTTCTGGAGATCCAGGGGTGATGAAGTCAAGCTTGATGAACGAGATACCACTGCGTGCGAAGCATAAATGTGGTAGCTACGGACGGAACTATAATGAAGAAGAGAGTTACCTTTGCGCATAGAAGCGAACGACACTATTGTGCCATTCTTGTACACCGGCTCGGGTGAACTTTCCATTGCTGTCCATTGAGAAGTCAAAGTCACATCTCGCAAACCCGTTATTGTTTCCACTCATGGTATCGGCGATGGTGATATTGGTCCCCTCAATGGTCTTGCTCATATCTTTGCAGAATGCGCCCGGTAGTAGATAGACTCCGACTTTGACACCTAGAGGCGCAAGCTCTCTGGTAAGTCTGGCGATGTCGATACTGTTGGTGTCGTTATAAGGTCGGCCATGCTCATCACCATGATCTCCAACACTCCAGCCGCTGTCAAGAGAACAGTATTCGAATCCAGCATTGCCCAGAGTCTCTCGCATAGTAGTACACTGCTTAAGTACGCTGTCCGTATTATAAGTGAAGCCTCCAACTGCATCTGGGTTGGATTGCAGTGCGAATGAATTCCATCCTCGCGCTGCTTCAAGGAAGCCATCAGTGCTAGCGTCGTATGAAATGAAATTCAGCCCTTGTATAAGAGGGAGAAGGGCAATGAAAACTAGCGGGTTCATGTTTAAAAGTGTCACGGATCATCATATAGACTGCCGGGGGAAGCATCTTATACTTGCAGCTCAAAAGACCAGTAAGAGGAACCAACGAGACCAGAAGTCACAAGTCAAAGGTGTCCACCGCATCATTGGCCCCTACTTTCCCAGTATTGGCTGGTGCAGAGCGACGCATTAATCAACCAGGATACCCTGAATCCAGACCTCGGCATATACAACCGGAATACTGTCCGAGGGCCTAAATTAGGATTTTAGGATCAGTCAGTCTAAATGGACGAATTGTGCTTGCATACTATGCCAAGGTATTAGGATCGCTTGTGGTTGAGTTGAATCCAGTGGGGTATATTTAGATGTATACCCCACTTTATTCAATTTGACTCCAGTAGTCTGACCAATTAAATTGAGGTTATCTCGTCTTAGCACCAGGGCATGCATAGTGGCTTTAACCTACTAGAACTCTAGTATCAAATCCTTATTATATTATATAATTAACTCTTACTCTCTCTAGGTTCTTTAGGGAATCTGAATGTACCATAATATATTATCAGTGAGGCTCTTGCCTAGAAGTAGGCGATTTATAACCTTTGCAGACCCCTGTCGTAGTGTTGTAGCAATAGAATAGTTATTTTGCGAGATGCAGATTGAGCTTGTATTCTCTATTATAATTTTGGCTTAGGTTGAGGTTGTATGGATTGAGATTGTATGTGCTGAAGTCTACCCGAGTCAAGGACTCAAGGTTAGCAATGAATGGTAAGGCTGCCAGAAGTCGACAATAAGGTTACTAATAAACACTGAGTACTAACGATCACCATCTCCGTCCCCGCCTTGAATATAGACATATATTACAGCCTCCACAAGACACCCTAAAAAGGGATACTAAGCAATTGACCCCACATTCAATCCTCTACCCCATTCGGTTTGCATTTTGCCGGACTGCGGAAGGTTTCGAATACTGTCCTAGATAGGCTAAGCGCCAAGTCAGTAAGGATCAGGGATTTTCGCTTTTGATCTACAATGTCGGGAGCCCCGTTGTACCTCCGCAAGCCTTAGACGCCATGACGTTACATTTTAATCTACAGGTACATATGGGAGGATCTTGCCCCCACCCACCGTTGTACAAGTACGGTAGCTACCAAGCATTCGATCGTCGTCAATGTCTTGCATAGTCATGGTGATGGTGGTCTATGGTATGGTATCCAATATTTTAATTGTTAGCGTAGCAAGTGTTTGGCTTCTTATATTGGTACCAGGTAGTGTCTCAATTCAGATAGGATCTAAACCCCGCTGGGTAATGATAAATTGCCTGATCAGATGGAAATCTTAAATATCCTGACAGCAATGAACGGATCAGGATCTCCCATGCCACGCTAACCACGATCACCCAAGAAACCCAGTGGTGCTATTGGATCAATTACAACCATGGGTGACTGAGTATGTGGAGGCTTAACAAGCATGTCAAATACCAGATCATCCGTTCACATAAGCACGGCGCATTCGCACGTAAACGGACTACTACATGGGTCTCATGACCTATGCACACAGACATACACGTCAACCCCATCATATCGTCAAGTTGTACATTACATGGCATTCCCCAAAGCTACGTCAATTTTTTCAACTTGACATGCCGCGTCTCCCTTGCCTCCGCACTCTCAATCACCAGCTCCACCATTCTATCCTCAATTTCCTTCCTTTTCCGAAACTCCTCCCCTTTCCCCTCGCTCTCCCACCCAATAACCAACACAACCCCCTTTCCCTCTACCCCTGTATGCTCCAGATTTTCGTGCGTGACGCCCGCAGCGGAGCCCAAAAACCCGGATCCCGCATCCTCCCTTGCATGGCGTAGCGAAGCCTCCACAAGTGACAAGAAGTCTCCCGGCGGTCCATTTTCGAAGTAGAACGTCGTGATCTCCGTGACAGGCGCCGCCAGCGCCAACGCAAATGTATCGCAAGGCTGCAAGTCAACGTGCAGGATGACGCCAGGGCCCGTGATCCACGGGATGAATTTACGCGCAAAGTCGCCGTAGTCGGCGGACTGCTGGAACGCGCGATGGTCGTCGATGGAGTCCCAGACTGGCAGCATGGGTCAGGGGAGAGGGTGTTTAAAGGAATGCTGCTAAAAAGTGCTTTACAAGTTTGAGCACTCTCGACCGCGTTTGGGGAACTTACCGACACAGAGATGTACTTTGCTATTGTCTTCGAGCTGGACACCCGAGTAGATAGCTTGACATCCTTCCTGTTCGTACATGGTGGTGATAGTGTCACGCATGACAGTCGCGGCCTCGCTGCCTGGCTCGCGCGGATCGGCGCCGGGGAGTAGCGGGAAGACGGCGAATTCTATAGTCGGCATTTCGCGACAAGGAGTTCCCGAGAAGGTGATCGTACGACTATGTGAAATGAGTGACCAAGATGTTTATGGTGGTGCCCCTGCGTCAAGGAGATCTACCACTTTGGCTGTTTCGGGTGTTGACAGCGGCTTACCCCGCACGCCCGGCTGTTTCTGGCAAGGCTGTACGTATCTATTGCGTTCGTCCATGATGACAGATGCACATGGGCTGCCTGTGTTCTGTCATATCGACATCTTTAGCGCCCCTGCTACGGTCCGTCAGACTCGGCTGCCACGCTCGAGCCTATATTCATAAGCAGTATCGGGAGGCACTCTAAGCTCTCCTTATGCTCAGAAAACGGCGTTGCCTCACATGCCTGCGCTTGCCGGTCCAGAGCAAGCAAGAGAATACACTAAATAAGTAGACACGTCGAACGAAAAAAAAAAGATTGCAGTCTTCCACGGAAGTTTTCGATACTATGGCCCTGTTTGATGATATGAAGCCAATTCGGGACCAAATGAAGTTCTTGCAAAGATCACAGCTGTGTCTTCAGAGTATCAAGACACTGAGGGTGATGAGCTTTCCGAACGAATGAACGTGAAGGACCAAGCCCAGAGATCGCAGTCGTAATAGGCCGCAGAACCACCACAAAGCTAAGACGCGCAACATCAATCATACCATGCTCCGACATGGCCGGCTCCATCATCTCGGTGGGCCCAGACCTCAATGAGAATATCTCAACGATGAAGAAGCGTGTGCACTATCCATTGCATCTGTTACAACATGATTGCCAATCAATGGCACGCGTTCCCTCGGGCAGCCCGGCGGCGTTAGTGAGATGGTACGCTTACAAAGAGCCGGGAGGAGTTGCCATTAACAGGCCTGATATCAGGTACCAGCGGTGCCAGGGCTATCGTATGGTCTTCGTCCGATGAGAAGTTGGCCAAGGGTCGGAAGCTTGGAGCCGCGTACACGATAGACTATAACACCAATCTGGATTGGTAGAAGGATGTAAGTGGAGTCACTATGGCGAAGGCTTCAACATTGTCGTCGAAGCGTGATGCGAAGACGCTGTGGAAGAGCTTCGATTGAATTGTGTACCTGAGTGGAAAGGAAGTTGAGCCCGGTGATCGATTGAACACGAATGTGCTGGCTTTGAGGGGGAATGTTGCCTTGAAAGGAATATTGAACGAATCGAGAGATTTATTTGATAGGCCCTGGGATTCTTCGAGCATCACTAGATCCGGCCAGTAGTTGAGTGGACGTGGACATTCGAGGGCGCCAGGGATGCTCTAAGCTATATCTCCAGTCGAAGCCACCCTGGAAGTTGTTATCCGCGTGTAATAACGTGAATTCAAGGCTTAGTACGAGCCTAGCTGAGCCTGTACATGCACTGAAGTCATCTGAGGATGGACGGAGGCTTTGCAATGTCTGACCGCGGTCTATACTTTACCAGAAATACTTCCAGTTGCAAGGGACCTAACGAGGCCCGAACTTTGAATAGAGGTAGAAGCTGAAACATCTCTTCACTAGTGCAATTGCAGGAGGTATAGGGAAAGCTACGAGGCCTCGAAGCAATGTGATCATTACTATCGCGAAATCAGGTGGGACTCTCTTGCAAGTCTGG
Source organism: Pseudovirgaria hyperparasitica (assembly GCF_010093815.1). NCBI lineage: Eukaryota > Fungi > Ascomycota > Dothideomycetes > Acrospermales > Acrospermaceae > Pseudovirgaria > Pseudovirgaria hyperparasitica. The sequence goes on from NW_022985565.1 coordinate 530,407, forward strand.
AGCATGGAGAGCCAAGAAAAAAGCGAAAGGAAAGGGTGACCTGCTGCTATCTGGCAAGGAAGGAAGGTTTCGAAGCATTTAGGCAACAGAAAGAGGTGGCGAGCTGTAATTTAGCCACCAATCCGACGCAGCGCTCAAGTACAAGAACACTAACCTTGGATATGCTGTATCGACAATACTGTTCTATCAATGTGTGGGTTGAGTCATCTCTAGGGTCGATCATGAGTGACTATGATTCTGGACAACAATTGCTGCAGTGGCAAAGTCGAGCTGTGTTAGGGCTGCAAATGGCCCCTTTTAAACATCGGATCGTAGTCTAGTTGCTAAGTCCTCGCACTTCGGACTTTCGGGAAGATCGTACTCGGACTTCCGAGTATCCATCGTTGATTCGAAGGTCACTTGCAAAGGACAGTGACGTATAAAAACACGTCTTTTGTCTCAACTATCTGAATATTCCCGCTGCTACAGGTCATCAGTCTTCCAGGATATCGTGAGCAAGATGTCGAATTCGAAAACCTCAGCCCAACTTCAACTCACTCAACGTGGTGGTCCCTTCAAAGTTGCCCACGTACCGACGCCCACACCAGGCCCAGATGAAGTCCTCATCCGCCAACGTGCTATCGCACTTAACCTCGTCGACGTCAAACAGCGAGATCTGGGCATTGGTATTTCGCGCTGGCCACATGTGCTCGGTATCGAAGGTGCCGGCATAGTCGAAGCCGTAGGAAGCAACGTGCGTCATGTCCGACCAGGCGACGAAGTAGCTGCATGGGAAGGTTCAGGCGCGATGCAGGATACCTGGGGTGGGGCGTATCAGGAGAGTGTCGTCGTGCCGGCGTATCTTGTGTTCAAAAGACCCCACAACATCAGTCTTGAGGAAGCTGCCTCGCTGCCGTAAGTACATCGCATCGCCCACTTCCCAGGTCGAGACTGATGTTTCTCAACAGCATCTGTTTCACGACAGCTGTCAGCGCCATATACAATAGTCTCAGTATACCTCTCCCTTTCTTGACAAGCTTACCCCCTAATGGAGAGCTACCATCTTCTGTGCTCGTCCTTGGCGGAAGCTCAGCAACAGGCGCGTCCGCAATACAGCTGCTACGCAAGGCTTGTCCGGACCTACCTATAGTTGTAACGAGCTCTAGTAAACACTCAGCCAGGCTCAAAGGTTTGGGCGCGACGTCTGTGGTCGATTATAAGTCGCCTGCGGTCATCACTGACATCAGACGTGAATCGCCAAATGGCGCTGGAGTTGATATGATACTTGACTGCGTGTCAGCAGGTGCTTCCCAGACTGACATCTGTAATGTCTTTTACGACGCTGGACCAAAGAGGTACGTCGCGGTTGTGACAGGAGTACCTGTCCCTGTGCCAGAGGATGTGACACTGCTTGAGGCTAATGCCTGGACGATGATGGGCGTAGAAGGTGGTAATGAGATTATTGCATCGTTGACGAAGCTCGTGGAAGGCGGTATCTATAGGACACCACTTCCAGTCCGCAACGTAGGTCATGGATTAGAGACCTTGCCGGACGTCTTAGATGAGGTTGTAAAGGCAAGCGGTGAAAAGCTTCTGCTTTCCCTCTAGATCTAGGTACTCAAACACTTTGAATATCTTGCTACTGCTAAGGCACTATCCATCGTCCGTTCGTGTCGTCTTACTCGAGCGTAGCCACGTGGAATGTAATACTACCGTTCCAATGATTCCCCACCCGTCATTTAGGCAAGGAAGTGCGCATCATGATGCATATATGATACTATCGCGAATGAGGCGTAAGCTGCGGGACGTATCGGGGCCCGGTTGGATACTGGACAAGTCAAAATCAGATGGCAGATGATATATGCTTGCATTATACCGCTGTGGTGATAAATACCGTAGTGGAGAGCGGAGTTTGGATTTTAACTACGCCACTCAAGAGTGTTGGCTAACCCCTATTCACATTAGTAGCGGGCTCTGCGGTGGTGGAGGGTATATACACTAGCCGTTTACGGCAATTAGCGCATACTCATGGTTATGAACATTGTAGACTTGAAATGTATAAGTAAAGGTTCGAATCGCATCGTAGAATTCTATGATCAAACAAACTCAGCATTGAGTTTCACAGTTACTACCATTTCAATCAATCACTTACCAAAGTAGCCATCATGGGACTCGGAGGTGATATAGTTCAGATGAACATTGGGCAAATCTTCCAATCACCCTTTGTTCCCTCAGTAGATCTCACTGGTCAAACTATCGTGATAACTGGCGCGAACACTGGTCTTGGATTCGAAGCCGCAAAGCATCTGTATGAGCCAATACCTCCACGACTTCCTATTGCAATACTTACATGAACCATTTATAGGTACAGCTTGAACGTTTCGTACCTCATTCTTGCTTGCCGATCCGAAAGGAAAGGTGAGAAGGCAAAGAACGATGTTATAGCGAGCTCGAGAAGGTCGACTCCTGGCAAGGTCGAGGTCTGGCCGCTCGATATGTCAGACAACGCATCTATATTGGCTTTTGGAGAGCGACTCAAGACTTTGCCTTGTCTTGATGCTTTCATCGCCAATGCTGGTGTGGACAGAAACCATTTTGAGTTGGACCAGGGATACGAGTCGTGCATTACGATCAATGTAATCTCAACATATTTGGTCGCGTTCCTAGCCCTACCGAAGCTTTACGAATCATCCAAGCTGAATGGGAGACCATCACGACTGGTCATCGTTGGAACCGTTGTCCATATCTTTGCAAAGCACGAGTACCTTGTGCTACCTCAACCTGGACAAGTGTTTGCGTCTCTCAATAACGATCAGAAGGCCGATATGGGTGATCGTTACAACCTTAGCAAACTCATCTCTTTGTTGAGTCTGCAGCAGCTTGCGAAAGAGGCATCGATAAAATATGGCCAGGACACCCCGGTAATTTGTTTTCCAAATCCAGGATGGTGCAGGACAGAGCTCTTTCGGACCAATAATGGCGGGCTTGGAGGCAGGATCGGATTGCGCCTGATTGGAAGATCAGCAGAAGAAGGATCTCGCGCGCTCGTACATGCCGCAGTCACTGATGAAGATTTCCATGGGAAGTATATCAGCGAATGTCGGGTCAAGCCAGTCTCGACTTGGATGAGAACTGACGAGGCACCCAAGGTGGGCATCAAAGTATGGGCGGAATTGAAAACCATCCTGGAGCATATACAACCTGGTGTTACTCAGCTGTAAAACATTAGAATCATCTTAAGTCTCCCAAGAAAGATTCCCAATCAATGTAGCATAGCATTTCCAGATCTTCCGACGATATTGGCTGGACACTGGCGTTATCGAATATACCATCTTCCAGCTTCGTGAGATCGCCATGAGAGTATCGCTGCTCTGTTATCGTGCTTTGCAATTCCTTGTTGGCTGTCGGGGACGCCGTGGTCTCAGCGTGTGATTCCTGAGCGTTTGATGCATCTCTGACCACTCTAGCCTTGCGCATGAGCTTCTTCATTGCATCCCAAAGGATTTCGTCTTGATCAGAGGCCCCTAACAGATCAAAACTTCTCTCAGCAACGTCCCAAGCTCGTTCGATTCCAGAGTTAGTCCTAGGTTGGCAGAGCTCGGCAAGGAGAACGGCCAGAGCGTACCATTTTGGCCACGCAAACCACGCCCATGGCTTAAAACGCGCATCGTCAGCTTTTAGAAGATTACTTTCAAGTATGAGCCTGGCCACTTCCAAAATGTCAAAATCATCATCAGGGGGAGGCACCATCCCCTTGATACGATGCATTGGACGACGAGCGATGAGTTGTAAGGTTATGCTCATGCCGGCGCAGGCATTCTTGGTAAGCAATTGAAATGCATGATTGGGGTCGCAAAATTGAGAACACTTTTCTGTGAGGGCGGCAGCGCATTCTCCTGGTATGGCAGACCGATACTGCCAGTCTCGTTGAACGACAGGCCGTCCATCGACATCTTTGGGTACGTGCAGAACCTTTCGCATATGAATGAGCATCTCGTAGGTTGCGCAGCAGTACGTCATATCGCTGAAGGAACGTCTCGGCTCAGGTGGTATGTGGTCCTGCGGAGAAATATCCCAATCGTTGATGTGCAACGGTGGCGATATGAAAAGTGCTCCGCCGCCGAGAGCCGAGTGTAACCCAAGTCCGAAAGCAGCTCGAAGGTCCAAAATTCCTATAGAGTACCATAATCGACGTCTCATTTCATTCTCGTAAGGCATACGATGAGCATCGCCTTCGTCCGTATCCAAAGCGAGTGCTTGTCCGATTCGCACTGCGATTGCGAGAAGAGAGTGTGCTTTTCTTAATCCACACTCGATCTGGTATCCCACCTGATATAGGTCAGTGCTTTCATTTCTACATACAGAGAGGGAGACTCACAAGATAAATGATGTACGCTTGTAAAACCATGAGGTCGGTTGTGGCAAGCAGTCCAGCCCGGGAGAGGTATACCTCGGTCGCCAGACGGTATCGCCTACGGAGTACTAACTTGTCCTCCTTGAACCATACAAAACATTCTTCGTCATCGATACTACTCACACTGGTGTACATCACAGCGAAAGCCAATGCCTCACTACGTGGTGATGTTGTGCCTTTTGACGCATGAGGATTGAGCACAACATTGTATATTTCGTCTCGGTGAGTAGGTTTGAAAATGGGGTGAACACGATGATAATAGATGTCGAGCAAGGCTGAGGCCATATCTACAAGCGGTCGATTTAAGATATCTGGCTGAACAAAACACGATGTGTCTCCGTAAAGTAATAAATCAAAACTATGCTGCTGATATAAATCCGGCGCGTTCTGGACTGGATCATCAGGTTCATCGACCGTGAGATCATGGAGTATATCCTTGATCCCGGCGATTTCGGCTTTGGCATCGATCACGGACTGTGCACGCTCGGTGCTGGCTGTGTCATCACTGTCTGAAGGCGGCGTTGGGTGTGACTGGTGAGTAATGTCTTTTTGGTCCATGAGCAGCTTCTCGAGTCTCGCAACTCGTTGTCGCAAGTCCTTTCCGTCTCGCTGAAGGGCATGTCGACCTCTAGGAAGTCGAGTACGTGAAACAGGGGTACACTGTGTGCCAGATCGGACGCATGTTTGGCATGGGGTCATCTTGTCGCATTTTCTTTTGCGCTGTTGGCACTGGAGACAGGTAAGCTGGACCTCTGGTTTCTCAGCAACGCTTGAAGCTTCATAATGTCCAACGAGCATGGCGACCAGATGATAATGTAGCACGACGCTTGATTGAAGGGAGTGCAATATATGATGTATGATAGATGGGACCATAATCAACAATGAGAGTTCGGAGGAAATGATACTGAAGAAGCGTGAGTGAAATCATGACGTATTCCTGCCTCAGGCAAAACCGCTAAAATAGTACGCGCTAACGGTCCTTGTTGGAACAAACAAACATCTTTTCCAACTCAGTCGCTCAGATTACTACCTCAGGTAAATAAGCAAAGAAGAAACGAGATTGCGGACTCTCTTAGCGTGATATGCTAACACTAACTTCGTCTCCAGCTGACAAACACTGCTTACATGTAGGGTCCGTGTACCCTCTATGTAGACTTGGCAACGACGACGACAACATAGAGGCTGAATCGAACCCGTACGTTGTACTTACTTCTTGATACGCGGTTTCCGACAACGACATCACCAACGTCGACATGCGTTCGCACTGCGGCAAATCGACTCCATAGCTCAGTGTGAGTTGGTGAGGATGTTTTCTCTCCAGATCGGCCTATTGAGACCAAGATAAACCTATAGTATGGAACAGAGGCTGTGCGGCTGTGAATTCGAACAGTCTAGCTCATGCTGACCTTGTATCGGCTGGCTGTCAGTGATAATGAACGACGCCCCTTCGACGGTCGCGCTCCTCTAGTCAGATGCAATGGCGACAAGTGAGGCACAAGTAGGTCAGCGGATGCCTCCGCTATACCGTATAGGGGACGACAAAAATAACAGGCCCTAAACATCGTGGTCTAAGTAGATGACTTAATGTCTGAGGCGCACTTACAAAGACTCATGGCTATTGATCATTTCAAGCCATGGATGCCTATCATACAAAGTCAAAGCCCTATATGCTTTGTAGAGTTGCCGATAGCCGAAGTGCATCACATATTCAGCTCTTGCCACATCAGCCTATGCTTCAAGAGTGGCGGATCTAGGCTCATTTGAGTGAAATATCACCACAGTGGAAACCACTATAAAGACCATCGCTCCGTGGTCGATATCAGAGGTTCTTCATCCGAGCAGTCTTTGGATTTGACTTTCCGTGCATACGCTTTTCTAGTCAAAAAGATGGCTCAAGCCCTATTTTCTATCATTGCTCTAGCAGCTGTAAGTGCAGCAGCAGCAGTTCAATCACCTGTCGATGCCCATGATATCCTCGAACGAGCAGTAAACCCTAAGACAGTAAACACTCTGTCAGCTGCTCAACTGCAAGCCCAGCGACAGGGCTTGATTCTGGCTGGTTCTGAACAGAACCGCCTCAATCTTCTGTTCCCCAATGCCCCTGATGCAACCAACAATACATATCAGGTATGATTGATCGCATATATTGCTTTTATGAACTAACAGGAGGTGACAGTTCATAAACAATACTGTCAAAGCCCCGACCGGCGGTACTGTTTTTCTTGGAACTGTCGAAAGTTTTCCTGCGCTTTATAGCACTGACGTTTCCATTGGCATCGGGTTTGTCAATCCTTGTGGCCTTAATACCCCGTAAGTCTCCAAATGAAAGTACCTTTTACCACCATTCTCAAGTCTATATTTTCAGGCACATACATCCTCGCGCGAACGAGTTCCTCGTTGTCACTCAAGGCACTCTCATTGCGGGCCTAGAGCTCGAACAAGATAATGGCTACGGCAACGTCGTTGGCGGTGAGCCAAACGTGCTAGGTCCCATTCCTCAGGTCAATGCCACTCTCACGAACTACACTGGCTTTCTGTTTCCCAAAGGCCTCACTCACTGGCAATTCAACCCCAACTGCGAGCCTGCGGTCTTTGTTGCTGCGTTTGATAGCTCTGATCCGGGTCGTGCAGAAGTTGCGCGATCTTTCTTTTCTGTTTATCCTTCAGAAGTGGACCTCTCCGCCACTGGCTATCAGACAAACTACCTCAGCTCTGCTGACGTCGACCAACTTCGAGCGACTGCCAATAACCAGGCCGTGTCTGTTGTGCAGTCTTGTGCTAAAAGATGTGGAATTCCATTTCAGAAACGGGATCTGCATGAGTTCTTGTTTGTGTGAGCTTATAGACACGACGACATCAGGCCTTCGGCACTCTAGTCTTTACCATTGTGAACACAATATCTACTTTTTTGCTTTGTCCTATCTCTTGTTAGTTCTCTCGTCGCGTTTTAGATATCATCCTGAGATGCAGGTACATACACTAGCTTTTTTAGGTAATTATGTCTTAGTCCTTTAGATACTAGAATGCTCCTTTAGGAACCCCTCCATCGTCTTAGGCCGGACATTGAACTGGTCATTTTGTAGACTCGTCAGATTCCATATTCCCTTCACACAGAAGAGATGAAACCACAGTCGATGCCAATCCCAGAATCCTCTTCTCCCACCAATTTCCTTCTTCTTTTCCGCCAATGCTTCCAACTCCGCCACAGACCCCTTCTTCCTCACGACGACCTCGATATTCCTGACCTTCTGATACCTCTCCACCAACTCATTCAAACTTGAGACCCAAGAACACACGCTCACAAACCCGCCTTCCTCTGCCCTCGGCCCTGTAACAACCTCCACTCCCCACTTCCCTGCATCCTCCTCTGTGGTGAAAAACCAATCCTCGTCCCCTGTGCCCCAAACATTCATGACCCTCCTCCCATCCTCCCAACCAATTACACCCCCTTCGAACTCCGTCGTGAATCCCGTCTGTCCCTCCGTGCCAAAGAACACCTCTGCCAGCATCCCGCTCAGAATATACAGCGGCCGAATCGACGAGGTAATCTCCGCACACTTGTGGAACGCAATCGCCGCATCATATACTGGCTCGTCCTCGCCGAAGCGGATCTTGCGCCAGTCGTAGTTCCAGCTAGCAGTAAGGAAGCGCGTCACGCCGGCGCGTTCGGCAGCGCGCAGGAGCAGCAGTTGGCCGTCAAGGTGCAACTCCGGCATGCCGGCGTAGGCGCAGATGATAGCGTCGACGCCAGCAACAGCTGTCTCGAGGGCTGCAATGTCGTGGTAGCTGGTGCTGGTGACGAAGGACTCGAGTTGAGAGTGGATCGTTGGGGAAAGTTTGGCGGGCGAACGTGATAGGCCACGGATGCGGTGGCCTTGGGCAAGACCGTATGAGGCGGCGTGCTGGCCGATGTTGCCTGTGATGCCGGCGATGAGGATTAACATGGTGGGTGAATCCGTGTGAATAGGATCGAATGGGATGATGACTTGGACTTGGATGTCTAGACGTCCCCTTTATATGCCTGGACTTTTAAGGAGCCTATCTCCAAAAATACATGTTACCTTGTCGCTAGTGGTTTTTGAAAGATGAGGGAATATGAATCATCGAGCTAAAGGTCGCCCCCAATGAAGTTTAAGAGTGATCGGTATGCCTAAAGTAGTTAGCGTATGTCTGAAAATCCCCGGCGGACTTGATGTCATCTCTCAATTGTGGCAGTGGTCATCAAATACAAGATTAGGATAATGACATGTGGAGTTAGCGCATGTCAACATACCGGACTGTTGTGAACATATAGTGGCACCTATATCATACAATTTGAGCCCTCGTGAGTCCTGCCCAGATGCCAGTTATAGTGAACCATTGATGCCCAGACTGCTTGAAAGTATAACAGTGTTCATCCGCTGTTCTACTCCGGTTCTTGGTCCTTGTGTTTCTCCTTCAAGCCTGCAACATCAATACCGCACAGCTCTGCTTTCTTAACAATAGATTTGGCCTTGCCAACCACCGGGACATCGATCATCTTACCATCCAAAGTCCAAGCACCCCTACCTTGCGCATCAGCCTTTTGATCTGCGATCAGTATCCGTACCGCCCATTCAACCTCCTTCTCCCCAGGCGAGAATGCCCTCTGAGCTGTCTCTACCTGACCCGGATGAATCAATTGCTTGCCATTGAAGCCCATTCCCTTTCCACCCAGGCATTCCTCCTCGAGCGTTCTGAGGCCCTCTTCGCCCTTGAAGCTGGTGCATACCAGGTCAATCGTGCTAGGTAGACTATGCGCTCGAGCAGCCGTGACAATTGCACTACGGGCATAGAGAAACTCCGAGAGTGATGGTGTGCGTGTGATTGACAGATCAGTCGCGAAGTCTTCAGCCGCAAAAACGAGACCAGAGAGATAGGGGCTAGCTTTACAGATAGAGTCGAGGTCCATGACGGCTTTTGCAGATTCGATCAGGGCGACTATGGATAGAGGCGGCTTGTCAGATTTGGCCGATATGTTACTTGATGAGGGATGTCGTGAGGGGAGGGTATGCCGTAGTACATCGGTGACAAAGTGTAGGTCTGCTGCAGAGTTTACCTTGGGTACGACGATGGCATCAATATTTGGGGCTTTGAGCTGGGTTTGTGTTAGCCGCTACTCGGTCCAGTGATTTTAACGGCTAGAACACACCACTTCCTGTAGATCATCCAACGCGAGACCTGTATCAACAGCATTGATGCGAACAGCTTGCTCCCGGATGCCCTGAGCACGGGGCTGCTCCATCAATTGACGGAGATTGCTACGCGCTTCAGCTTTCTTGCCTGGAGTGACAGAGTCTTCGAGGTCGTAAGCTATACAGTCGACATTTAAGCCTCTTGACTTGTCTAACATCTTTCTAGAAGATCCAGGGACTTTATCTCCATTAGCTGTTGTACTAGCAACGTCATTTAAGGAAAGCTACCGTATAGAAATGCCCGGCGAATGATTGGTGCTGCCATCTTGATCAAATGTCTCTGGGTGGTGATCTCGATTGTCTACATAGGTCTAATTGGAGAATATCCCGTATCAAGGAGATAGTTCTTGTGAGTGAGAAGGGCGAGCTCGGTTATTGTTGCCCGAGGTTAGTGTGTTTGGTTCCGTCACAAAAGCCTGCTCCTTTAAAGCTCCTTATCATTTATATCCTAGTAAGTATTAGCTCCCTTTCTAACGTCTCTCAAGCATCGTGTTCTTAGCACTGCTAAGAGCTTCGTAGTGCCGACTTCAACAAGACCTTCATCGCCTCGAGAATGGAGAACCCACAGCCCGAAGGCATTCTCAGCTGGCGTCTCAGCAGCCATCCTATCACGCTGCTATGCTTCCTCGGCTTCAGAATCTGTGCGCCACTTACACCCCAACTCGCACGTCGTACTAACAAAGCATAGCATCTCTCCTCGTCTACCTCCTCGGCGGCCTCTTCACTGGCAATTATGTCCTCATCTTCATAATTACGATCATACTCCTCGCCATGGACTTCTACTACAGCAAGAACATCGCCGGACGCCGGCTCGTTGGCCTGAGATGGTGGAATGAAGTTGACACGTCCTCGGGTGATTCATCATGGGTCTTCGAATCCGCAGATCCTAGTACACGAGTCATAAATGCGACGGATAGGCGGTTCTTCTGGCTTGCGTTGTACGCACAGCCGTTCCTGTGGGTGGTGCTGGCGTTTGTAGCCATTGTGTACTTGGAACCTATTTGGTTAACGCTTGTTGGTGAGTGACATACCTGAAGTGCCGTGCGAGAATGCGCCGAGACAGGATCGGGCTGTTGCATTGCTACACAGCCAGCTTACAAGATACAGTTATCGCGCTGGTGCTAACGATCACGAACACTTTGGCATTTTCGCGATGCGACAAGTTCAGCCAGGCCACCAATTATGCATCTAGTGCGTTGTACTCCGGTGGTCTAGCAAGAAATATCGCAGGTGGAATGGTCAGTCGGTTCTTTACGCGATGAGAATGGATATGGCGTCAAGCGAAGCTGAGTGACATAGCGTTTCGGTATGGCATGAGTGAAGAATAAATGTACCAGTGGGAATGAATTGTATTATACGACATGGTCGTCCGTCCCATGATTCTTTACTTGGAAACATCCCCTACCATCCTTCCCATTATATGGACCACCTTATGGTGTTACCCATCGATGATAAAACAGATCCGTCGTAAACACTGGACGATGCATTAGATCTCGCGCTTCTTCATGCCCTAAATGGCCGCAATTCAGACCAGCACAAGAATATCAGCTTTTCGTATCATGTCCACTGCAGCACGTCTCAATCGTTCCAACAACGGTCTCGTTTCAAACCTAGTCAACGCCTCCCTTGTCGAGTTCAGATGCGCGAACACCCCGTTAGGCAGGAGCACTTCCAAAATCCCACACAACGACTCCCAGCTCAAGGGAGGATCAAACACCAACACTTCTCTAATCACTCTCTGCGGCGTCCCCCCCAACTCATTAGCCGAATTCTCGTCTTGAGAGCGCACAACCTCACGCTGCCCGACACCTGATGACCGGCCTTTCACACCTACCAGAACGATCATGTCGCGCTGCAAAGCAATATACGACCGCCTGAACACGGCATCGAACGGCCAAAAAAACTAAATACGCGCTTCGCCCCGTCAGGATCTCCAGGATGAAGCCGCGTGAAGGAAGACATAGAGCCAGGTGTCGGGCGAACTCCGCTGCGTGAGGACGATGTTGGCGATTCGGGTATGCAGCGAACAGCTCTTCGGTAAAGAGGCAGCAGGGGTCGTCGCTTAGGGTCTATGCAGTCAAGTCGTATAATGCACGAATGGTCAAGTCGTATGCCATGCTCGGTGCAGGATGTACGTGGTGGGTTTCTAAAGGAGCGTCTCGAGAGGCGTGCAGATGGCCTGCTGCGTTGTAGCGTACTCATACATGATCCGGGCCGGCTCCGACCAGCACTAGAAGTGCTCACTGTTCTTGTTCTTCAATGTTGCGTTGAAGTGGTGTGGGCAACGCATGCATAGTACTCGGAAGACTATACAGACTGCGTCTACGTATCGGGCCAAGGGCTTCCAGAGATACATAAACGTTATTCCTGTTCCCTGGTGACTGAGAACAAGGATATTCATTGGAGTTGGTCTTGGCAACATAGGGGTCTGCGAAAGTTAAAATTCCGTTTTTCATAGTAAAACTGCTCAGGTATTCTGTCTAGGGATACTGTTCTATACGATCAATGGAAGCAAACGAGGCTGCATGAAGGTTGGATAGTGGACCTTTAGTAGAGCTTGAGGAAGTAGGTGTGACAAGAACACTTCCAGCTGTATCTGATTAGATTAGGATCGAATGTTCTACTATCCTAGATTAGAATGTAAATTGGGGCGTTGAATAGAGAGTAATGGTATTATACAGCATTCGATCATGGTAAGACGTCGAGCAGTGTCAATCATTACTAGACAGACCACTTAATCCATAAGCTCACAAGCCCACAAGCAACACGAGGATTACTGAGGCCAGCTCCTTTGCTCATCCCTATGCAGTGCAACACGTCCTTGTCTCTGACATCAAGTCAGGAAGTTCCTTCTTGCTTGGAAGACTATCCCATACATTTGTTCCTCTAACACTAGCCCATACACACTAGTAGATGTGCTCTTGTAAGTTGGACGGCTATACGGCTCTTATAGCCCTGTGCTGTGCTCCGTGTAAGTGGATCGTCACAATCTGCCAAGCGATTAGTCCGCATCTTGATGCATTGTCTACCACGCAATATGCAAGGTCGTTGCCGACGACGCAACATGCATTGTCATTGTCCGCGACATACAATGCATTGCGCTAGGATAATGAGTGGCATAGAGACACGTAATGCCAAATAAAAAGGCGTGCATCGACCCTTTCTATCCTTAAAGGGACTCTTCATATTTGTCAATCAGCTGAAAGTTCCCTATCTTCATACTAGACACAATGGTTACGTCTATGGGCACTCCGTCAGTAGGCGCAGACGATGAATGGTCGCCTCTTAGGTCGGTTATTGTTGGACGTGCCGGGCGAGCGTGCTTCCCGGCTGCTCCATTGCCGATGATAGATGCGACAATGCCTCGAGATCATATCCACCGCTTCCAGCCACAATCACTCTTTCCTCCCGATATAATCGAAAAGGCCGAGGTCGAACTCGATTGCTTAGCCGATATCTTGCAGGATGCCGGCATTCGAGTTTACCGGCCTCCTGAAGACATCGATTGGTTGGCCAGTGGTGGATATACGGGCGCCATGCCTCGAGATGGCTTGATCACCATCGGTAATACGGTTATTGAAGCCTGCTTCGCCTGGCCATGTCGAGCAAGAGAGGTCGAGATGGCGTACGGGGGCATCCTCGAGCAGCTGACTGAGGAGGACAAGGGCGCTCAGGTCGTTCGACGAACAGCAGACACTCTTGCAGACACTCTACTCGACGATCTGAACACTAGAACACAGGGGCAGTGGATCATCAACAATAGCCGTCCTGCCTTCGACGCTGCAGATTTCATGCGCTTTGGAAAGGTCATCCTGGGTCAATTGAGCCATGTCACAAACCAAGCAGGAGTAGACTATCTGCAGAAGCACATACCGTCAGGATACAGCATAGAGATATTAGCTGTAGACGACCCGAATGCAATGCATATCGATGCCACGATATTACCATTGCGCGAAGGGCTCCTAGTGTATAACCCGAAGAAAGTTACGGAGTCTGCCTTGCGCGCCCATAAGGTCCTCGCAAACTGGGAGTTGGTTCCGTTTCCCTTCGTTCCACAAGAGCCCGAGGCGCCTCCTCTATTCATGACCAGTCCTTGGCTTGCACTCAATGCTCTTGTATTGGATGGACGTCGCATCATAGTAGAAGCCAGCGATGAACAGACGATAGACTTCTATTCAAGCCTGGGGATGACCTGTATTCCATGCCCTTTCAAACATGTAAATAGCATTGGTGGATCCTTCCATTGCGCCACGGTTGATTTGGTGAGGGGCATATATGCTACATTTGTAGGATGAACAAAAACTTTTTTGTAGTAAACAAAAGTCATTCTCATCTGGAAAACACTCTAAATCCGGCTAGCTGTGAACCCTCGTTCCTTCCCCCTACCCCGTTCCCGTTAGCCCCACCATGACGTCGATCCGACGCAGACAACGAAATGAATAAGTTAATATAGTATAGGTACAGTCATCACGCGTCAACATCAAAAGGCAGTTCGAATAAAGATTATTCTGCAAATACATGCTCCCAGCTACAGTCAATTGACGTAAATCCAACAGAACATTCAGATCATGGCGAACGCAAGCAGAAAAGAAATCCTGGGCAAAGTCTATAAGATGATCCCACCTATGCTTGAGAGCTTCCATAAAGGTACTTCGCTGCCTGTGACTCACTTCAAAGATCATGTACTCACTTTGTTGTTTGCACAGGCCAACTAGGCCGCGTCGCTGTCATCGGCGGCAGCGAGGACTACACCGGCGCACCATACTTCTCCGCCATGGCCTCCGCAAAGCTCGGCTGCGACATGGTAAATCCATCCATCCCTTAGCGACCGCAATTACACAAGATCAGATCCTACTAGACCTCCCATGCTAACAACAGTCCCAGTCACACGTCATATGCGAGCCAGCCTCGGGCGCCGTCATCAAAAGCTACTCCCCAAACCTCATGGTGCACCCCTACATGCGCCAGTCGAAAAACGCATCATCCACCGAAACCCTCGACACGGTCGCCTCGAGCATAACCGCCATGCTACCACGCCTGCATGTGCTTGTTATAGGCCCAGGCCTGGGCCGCGACGCGCTGATGCAAGACACATGCGCGCGCGTCATCGAAGCAGCGCGGGCGGCGTCGATTCCGTTTGTGTTGGACGCCGACGGACTAATGCTAGCGACGGAGCGGCCGGAGCTGGTGCATGGGTACAAGGACTGTATCCTGACGCCGAACGTGGTGGAGTTTGGGCGGCTAGCGAAGAAGATGGGTGTGGATATGAAGGGTGATCCGACGACGCTGTGTGCGGCGCTGGCGAAGGCGTATGGCGGCGTGACGATCATTCAGAAGGGGGCTGTGGATACGATATCGAACGGTGAGCATACGTTGGTGTCGGATGGCGAGGGTGGGGCGAAGAGGAGTGGGGGACAGGGTGATACTTTGACAGGGAGTCTTGCGACGTTACTTGCATACCGGAGTGCTTATCATGAAGGACTGTGGGACAATGGTGGAGAGATGGAGAGATTGGAGACGTTGGCGCTGGCGGCGTACGGGGGAAGCGCGATTACGCGGGAGTGCTCGCGGCTGGCTTTCAAAGAGAAGGGGAGAAGTCTACAGGCTGGAGACTTGACGGAGCATGTTCATCAAGCGTTTTTGAACGTGGTGGGCGAGCCAGGGACCTGTACTGAGAAGTTGTGAGCATAGTGCGAATGCTTGTCAAAATGTAAAATCATATCAGAAACAGCGACGAAGTGAGTGACGGGACAGCAAGATGCAAAGGAATTGCAACAATAGCCGCTCACTGGCGGTACAATATCTCTCTAACTCTATGCAATCTTTGCATTGAAATATTATCTCCATTTAAACAGCCCTCTCAAGCATCTTGACCCTCGCGAGCTTTTGGTCTTACTTCCGTTAAAGATCACTCGTCTTCGCTTGTGCCTCTCAACGCTTTCTTCTTCACAGCTAGATCCTGTTTCAAGCTCAAGAGTTTCTGAGCAGCCCTCTTCCTGAGCAAAGGATTCTTCTGTTGCTCATGCTGGCTGTTGGCAATCTCGACTTCCTTCTCCAAATCGGCGACTTCCTCCATGAGCTGAGCCTGTTCTTGCTGCCTCGCCAGTTCATCTTCATCCACCTCTTCATTCTCAGCGGCTCCGTCATCATCATCGTCGTCGTCATCGTCGTCATCTTGGTCGGTCCCATCGGTGCCACCAGGGGTACCTGCGGAGTCGCCAGGAGTTTCAGTTGTCGGAAGAGCGATGTTAGATGAGTCGCCCAGTGCGTGCAATGCAGCTTCATTCGCCGATACGGCCGTGATTGGCTCTTCTTGGTCGTCGTCGTTGCCCAGTTCGTTCATCATCTGCTCCATCATATCGTCGTCATCGTCATCCGCTTCCGCGTCAACATCAGCCATTCCAACAACCTCTCCATAAGCTTCACCACCCATCTCTTCATCAGCTTCCATGTCCATGTCGCCGTTGGCATCTTCGTCGGCGTCGGGACCGGAATCCTGGGCTTTTTCATCGGGGTCAATTGACTCATAGTCGGTTGTGCCGCCACTGGCACGTGCGGCCTCATCTGCCTGAATGAGTCGCTCGACTTCCTCTTCGACGGCTACAATGGTGCGGTAACTCACACGCTTGCGAAAGCGCCTTTTACGGACGTAATGCATCGGAGGTGTGAGGCCATGGGGATACTGGTATAGACCTTGAGTATCTGAGTCGTAGACCCTTTGAATCTCCGGGGGTAATTTGTAGTTTTGAACTTCTTTGTCGTCTTTTGCGGGTCCGAGGACTAAGAGCATTTGACTGATATCAGCACTTTTGTACCAGCCTTTTTTGTCCCAGCTTTTTGTGCCTTCGATGATACACGGTAGGTCTACGAGGATAGCAGCGTAGTAGTTGTTTCTTATCCGCACGCTCACACGTCTCCCTTCCTTATCCCAGAATTTGAACGCCACATGAAAGCCTTCTCCAATTGTCCTTTCCTCTATCGCCTTGCGCAAGAGATCGCAGTCCTTTCCAGGCTCCATACGCAAGATGAGTTGTGACTCGATCGCAGGATCATCTTCCGCATCTTCAGCTTCACTGTCATAGCCCACTCCAAGAGGCCTCTCCGGTTTTTGTCCCTTGGCTTTAATGACCAACATTTTTGGTTGTGTCTCTTGCCGCTTGGGCTTTAATTTGAGTGATATTGAGGGTGTCCGTGAAAGTGTGCCCGGCCCAACACCGGTAGCTGGTGAGGGTGGTATAATTATGCTCGGTCCTTTAGTCTTCGCCCGCTTTGGATTTGCGGCCTCGTCGCCATCGTGAGCACGTTTCTTCGACTTTGCCGTAGGCGTACCGTCCGTGTCTTTTGTTCGTTTTGTATACTTTCTCTTTTGCTTTGGAGCTACAGAGTCTGTCAGAGCGGTGTTACCTGCCGAGGCAGCTGTTGCTGAGGCCGGCGCCCCTGGCTGTTTGAAGGTGATCTTGAGTGGTGCACTGCCTGGTGTCTGCGCGACGCTTCCAGGTGAGCCTGCACCTGTAGGAGTCGTGCCCGACGTATTGAGCTTTAGCTTCAGAGGAGCCATCTTGGTCTTTGGTCGTCCGTATGACCACTCAGCAGGAAGGTTTTGATATGACGTGAAATGATGAGATAGGTTTGAATGAAGTGTGAACGCGAACGGCAAGTAAAGTGGATCGCGCCCAGCGTTGCCAAGGCTGGCTTGTGATTTCGAGGTGGCCCGAGCGGGTGCGCTAGAGGAATCTACGTCAATTAGTGAAAAAGTTTATGGATGGTCAAAAATATATTCCGACTTGCGCAATAATTAGTTTAGACGTGTACCTCCATGTCTATGATTACAGCAACAACGTGGGTGCCGCGCGGACATGCGGCGCCCTTCCCCAACAAATATGAATTCGACGAGGAGGAATATAATCGCATTGCAGAAATGGCAAAATTACAGCTAGATGATGCCAAAGAGGATTTGGCAGAAGCAGAGGAACAGAATTTGGAGGCGAGTGAAGAGCAAATGGATACAGAGGAGAAGCCAAAGAGCAAAAAGAAGAGCAAGGGCGACAAATCGAATGGCGCATCAGAGAAGGACGAGTATGCTGAGCCACCCGTGGACCACATATTGTAGTAATAGTATCACTGACATGCTGATAGAGATCTCGATGACGATCTGAAAGAATACGATCTCGAACACTACGATGACGACGAGGAGGATCGAGAAGGAGACGGCGACACCATGGGTATGTTTGGCAACATAAAAAAGCTAGTCTACCACGAGTCCAACGCCGACGATCCCTACATTACGCTGAAAGATGACCCTGAAGATGACGAAGATCGGGAAGAGCTGCAGATTTTGGCAACAGACAATCTGGTCCTTGCCGCGCGAATAGACGACGAAGTTGCTCATCTGGAAGTCTATGTCTATGAAGATGAAGCCGACAACCTTTACGTCCACCACGATATCATGCTGCCCGCTATACCGCTGGCTGTGGAGTGGCTAGACGTCCCGGTTGGTAAAGGGGCATCAAGTGTTGAGAACGCCAAAGGTAACTATGTCGCTATTGGCACGATGGATCCGGACATCGAGCTGTGGGACCTCGACACTATCGACTGCATGTATCCGAATGCCATTCTTGGCGAGGGCAACAGCAGCAACACGAAGAACAGTACGACACCCAAGAAGAAAAAGAAGAAGTCCAAAAAGCCAAACGACACACACCACGTCGACGCCGTCCTCTCCCTCGCTGCCAACCGCTCTCACCGCAACCTCCTCGCCTCGTCCTCCGCCGACACCACCCTCAAGCTCTGGGACCTCTCCACCACCACCTGCGCCCACTCCTACACCCACCACACCGACAAAGTATGCACCCTCGCCTGGAACCCCAATACCCCAACAGTCCTCCTCTCCGGCTCCTACGATCGCACTGTCGTCGCCTCGGACATGCGCGCCCCGACCGCCACACCCCCGCGCTGGGGCGTGGAATCCGATGTCGAGACAGTGAAATGGGACCCGCACGCCGAGCACACATTTTACGTCACCACCGAGTCCGGCATGGTGCACTACTTCGATGCCCGCGTCGCGCCCAGCACACCCGCGAAGTCAAAACCCCTCTGGACTCTACAAGCCCACGAGGACGCCGTTGCCTCGTTCGATGTCAACCCCGTGATCCCAGGGTTCCTGGCCACGGGCTCGGCGGACAAGACAGTTAAGCTGTGGAACGTGCATCCGGAGACGGGACCGAGCATGGTTGTCAGCCGCGACGTCGGCGTGGGCAAGGTGTTTGCAACGAGCTTTGCGCCGGATGCGGAGGTTGGGTTTCGGCTTGCTGTGGCGGGGAGTCAGGGGGCGGTGCAGATCTGGGATACAAGTACGAATGCTGGGGTGAGACGTGCGTTCGCGAGCAGGGTTGCGCCGTTGAAGGAAGGCGTCGAGGTCAAGGAGCGGATGGTCGGTGTTGCGGAGAGCGATAGTGATAGCGAGAGCGGGAGTGATGAGGAAGATGAAGGAGCGCAGGACGGGTGGGAGAGTATGGACGAGGACTAGATATATAAAGAGAGGAAATCAAAAGTTCAATTGATACCCGCTGTTAGTTCTCAGCATACTACTACCTACGTATTAGATGTTGTGAACGTGAAACGACACATGGTATATGAGGACGTAGCCCCTGGACGACTAGAGCCGTATGCTCGAGCAGAATACAGAGAGTTTATAGGGGTCAGAACGGCGCGAAGCAACTGAATCTTACGGTACGGCGTTTCCAATTGTATACCAGACTTTGTGAATCTAATATGCTTCCAGTACATGCTAATTCTATTTACAGAACCCCTATCCTAAAGTGTGATATCTTTCAAGATGGATGCACATCCTCCCTCGCCATACACTACCAATCCTAGAGACGGCGTCATACAATATCATTACTGTCTCACTGCCGCGAGGGTCCTGTTCACCTTTGCAGCACACGACACCCTAACCCCATTCAGCCCAAACGGTCAATGCACCCAATCGCGTCCCGACTCAAGCAACCCTTGACAATAGCAACGCGCTCTGACTGGCCTGCTGCGTTCAAAGAGGGAAATACGCTAACAAGGTCGTCGAAGCTGCAATTTGCCCCGCGGGAATTATGCGTGGAGGCGTGGGCACGACTACGTTCATTGTGGGCCGTGGGTCCAGTTGGGTATGGTGTCCAAGGATTTTATATTCACTTGAGTTGAGACTGTGCGACAGAAGGTGACCATCGGATAGATGATTGGTCAGAGGCGGTTGCTCGTCTGGATTCACAGTCGTCTAAGCGTCGAAGGTCTCGATAAGCGGGGTTTTGCTGCATTTCTCGAATCGAGTGTTTTGAGGTGGAATCCGACAGTATCTCACTTAGATATCATTCTTTGTGTGCCCTGAGCAGTGAGGACGGTGGTTACACGAGGTCAACAGCCAGCCAAGGGATGGCAAGGCAGCACCGGTTGCAGCTTCCGTGAGCAAACACATTTTTAACACCAGCCGACCTAGATTCACACGCCTCAATGCTCTTGCGTCTCCTTTCACTGTCGTGCGATGTCGTGTATTCAGTTTTCAACCCACGTAGCCTGTTCCATATATCGCAAGCTACGTCCATCCAGGTGACCTCGAAGTGAACAGAGCCCATCAGTCATAACACCTGAATTCACCACAATCCATCGCGACTTGGTCCCTGCGTCTCCATGGGCCGACGTGTCCGACGAGTATATGAGGCAGAATCGCCTCGTTCATGGCTCCCAGCCTCCTACACAGCGCACAATGATAGTCCGAGCATTTCCACCTGCCATGTCATGTGAGAGTCCATTCAGTCCAGTGAACGATAGCGAACTGCCGACGCTTATGCCTATTCCGCAAGAGCCTAAGATCCGCCCTCCAGATCCCATTGACACAGAACCGCCGGATAAGGGATCGCTTTTCGTTCCACCGTCCCCCTTGTCGACGAAACGCCCTTCGCCGCCTCAGTCACCACTTCGCTCTGCCGATTTGATCTATGAAGACGATGTACTTGGTCCGCAGGACATGCTCGCCGATGAAGAGCTCTTTACAGCAAATCCCCAGCACATTGCATCCAGTTTATTACCGAGTCCACTTCCCCTCAGTGGCGGCCTCTGCGGTTACCAACCGCCAATACCGCAAAACACGCATTGCCCTGTGTACCGCCGCTGTTTAGTGCGACCAGAGATGCACGCTTCAGATGGCGTATGGGACGGGAACGCTTGGCAGGGCACACGCGGCGAGGACATCCCAACGACGATGATCTGGGCCAGACCGGGAATGACACCACCAGCCGAAGTTGCGGAGTTCTGGGAAAGGCTCTTGTCCATGGTGGATATTGGGCAGCAGCAGCCGGATCCGGCATGGATGAGCAAGTCGCGCTTCACGCATGCAGGATGGGAACAGTACGATGACAACGTCATGCGCGGCCAGGACGATATGTACAAGATCCGTGATGGGCGTGGGAACGCGAGTCGAGATATATTTGCATTGGGAGGCCTGATCATCAAGAGTAACCATCGGCGGATAGGTGACAAAGAGGATCCCCTGGAGTGGAAATATGAGCGTGATGATTCCCGGGAGGTCAATGTACGCGCGTTGATTCATCGCTATGCGCCATTGGTCGCGCAGCATATGCCTCCGCCACGTTTGTATTTTGCGGGGTTGCTCAAGGGAAAGAATGTGTTGGTCTTGGAACGCATCAAGGGCACCAGCGTAGGCCGGTTGATACCAAGGATCAAAAGCCATGAGCTGGAGTGGATCCGCGAGATTTTGCGAGCCGCTATTAGTCTGCTTATGATTCCCGCCGCCAACAATCCAGGTGTGTTTCTGATGCATAACGAGCTTCTGCCACACAACGTCTTTATGAAATTTGGCACGGTGGATATATACGGCCATCAATCCATCAAGTATACGTTGGATCCTCACGAGCCATTGCCGACGAACCTTGGACTTGCTGGTTTGATTGATTGGAAAGAGCTCGTATGGGCAGAGCCGCAATCGTGTATTGGAAAGCATCAGCTGACCTTCATGGGTGGATGGCCCGGGGCGGAATTGGAGTTACGGGAGAATGCGTCGGAGGCAGAGAAGAAGACAAAGATCTGGCATGACTTGTACGCCGGGCTATCCGATGGGACATGATGCTACGACATATCCATATCGTGTCACATTGCGGAATCTTCGGATACTCGTAGTGGTGTGATATATCTTTTGGAAAATGGCGTTTGTTGGACAGCATAGCTGAACAATTATCGCCTTCATAGAATGTTCAATCTATTTCGTTACCTTGAAATCTTGGAAGCAGCGCGACGTTCCAACCACGAAAGACCTGACTCTTCACTGGGAGAATGTTTTTGCTTTCTTCTAGCGCGCCTTGCAGCTCCACATATAATCTCGATGGGATTCTGACTT
Organism: Pseudovirgaria hyperparasitica; assembly: GCF_010093815.1. Lineage (NCBI taxonomy): Eukaryota > Fungi > Ascomycota > Dothideomycetes > Acrospermales > Acrospermaceae > Pseudovirgaria > Pseudovirgaria hyperparasitica. The sequence continues at coordinate 552,413 of NW_022985565.1, forward strand.
CTTCGACCGACGTACTCTCGACGTCCTCTCCAGTCTGAGTGACAAAATCCTGCCAGAATACCTTCATCGCGCGGGTGGGATCCAGGCGTTCAGAATTTGGGGGTTGATATGAAGATGAGAATGTTAAGTCTGGCGTGAAGATCCAAAGGAGCAAGCCAGACATTGAAGTATTGGCTGTGTCGTGTACAGCTATTTTGCGAACGCCTTGGTTTTCAATCGTGAAGAGAAAGAGTGCCGAGATCCATTTCACTATGGCATGATTGCCTGGCGGGAGATTGGTGTCGAATGGCATGTAGGAGAGGGCCCATTTCCAGACACGATATCCATCCGCTCGCTCGTCTACCATGCCGACTTCGGCTGCGCATTGCTTACAATGTAATGTGTTGTCGGGCTTAGTCTGGTCCGCTCAGCATGGGTGACAACATACTGTCCGTTGATCATAACAGGCTATCAGACTTGAAACAATGAAGGACGTTTGATGTATTGATATGGATGATACATGGCACTGAGTGTGTCTTGACTAAAATCCATCTGAGCCCAAGACTGGGGACTTGATGAGTGCAATCGCGCAAGACGAGGCATGCTGCTGAACGAAGTAACCCATCACACCTGCGCGGAGGGTAGACCGCGTAAAGCAGTTGGTGCGTTCGCTTTAGGACGTTTGTATCGATGACCGAACCATGGAGGAAACGAGAGGCCAACTTCTTGACGCCCACAGTTGCATGATGTAGTGAAAGTAGTGATGAGAATACGAGAGTTGTAGAAGACTGTGAAAGCTTACCTTGATAGAACGACAGTCGTCACTGGCGAGTAGGAAGTATGCGATATCTACGAAACCCATACCTCCAATGGCTTGGATTTTGCTACCTGCCGCATATCCCTTGGTGTGAACAGCTTCGTCGTGAATTCCGTCCTCAGTGTCAGGCTTGTGACAATGCCAGAAGTCCATCATCTCTGCCCAGTTTTCGTTTGGTAAGTCTTTCCAGAGAGTGATAGTATCCTCAGGCGGTGCTATACTCTTCACGCTCCCGGAAGATGGCGAGTTGTTCAGGACAGCGGTTCCACAGTTCCGACAGCTGAACTTGCCTCGTCTCCTCACAAGACTCGGAGCTGACCACGGCACCCAATTGTCTTCCTGGAGTGCACCATTCTTGGCGGGAGAGTCTTTGATAAGATGACTCCTATGGTTGTGCTCTTCAAGCATCAGGCGTAGCTGTAAATCTTTCGTCGCCTGTTTTGGAAGCTCGAGAACGGCATTTGCACCGCCTTCGATTGCTTTCGGGAGATGAATGGTGGCAGAAACCTCTTCATGACTGAGCGTGAGGGTTGTAGCATCAGCTGAGATCTTCGCCTTGGTTAGCGGAGTACTTTCTGTCGACAAGGAAGCGGTGAGAGTAAGTGTGCGAATGTTGAGCAGATGCTCCGCATACAGCTGGACGATAGGTTCAGAGGTCATTGATGGTGATCTGCAGATGTGAGAGTACCTGAAGTCCCTCTACAGCATGTAAGATTATTATTTATCCTGTGGAACATAGTAGCGAGTAAACACGTAACCTTGTCTACTCCAACGGGTGCGTGTTCGAGCAACCCGGATGAAGGATGTAGACAGTCGAAATGTTTAGCCGAAGTTTAAGCGTTTATATGCTCCAGGTGTTCGTTTGAGAGCTATCTGGCGCGGCTTGACGAACGAACAAGTCGCATTTCTCTTCGACCATTCTTCTCTGTTGTGACCATGGCTGCTGCTGTGGGAGAACAGTTTCTTAAGGGGGAGACCGCCCGGAACACCCGTGGTCTGCTTCGCATCATAATTCTCTGTACTATTGCGGCCGCGGCCGTATCAAGTCGGCTGTTCAGTGTGATCCGATTCGAGAGTATCATCCACGAATGTATGATGGACGCAGCACTCTAAGTTGTATAACGATTGCTAATTGGCTCTCAGTCGATCCCTGGTTCAACTTCAGAGCAACCAAATATCTCGTACAGCACGGATTCTACAGCTTTTGGGACTGGTTTGATGACCGTATGTAAAGAGCACTGGATGGACGACATATCAGCAGATAGCTGATACAATATACAGGAACATGGCATCCTCTCGGACGGGTCACTGGTGGAACACTCTACCCCGGATTGATGGTCACCAGTGGTGTCATCTACCACATCCTACGATTTCTCACCTTTCCTGTCGATATTCGTAACATATGTGTACTTCTTGCACCAGGCTTCTCGGGGTTGACGGCACTGGCTGCGTACCTCCTTACAACAGAGATGTCCACCTCTCCATCGGCCGGTCTTCTTGCGGCTATATTCATGGGTATCGCACCTGGATACATCTCTCGATCTGTCGCCGGTAGCTACGACAACGAAGCTATTGCCATCTTCCTGCTGGTATTCACGTTCTACCTGTGGATAAAGTCGGTGAAGGAGGGCTCTGCCCTTTGGGGTGCACTGACTGCACTCTTCTATGGCTATATGGTATCTGCGTGGGGAGGATACGTGTTCATCACAAATCTGCTACCTCTGCACGCCTTTGTGTTGATCTGTATGGGCCGCTATAGTGCGAGGCTGTACGTAAGCTACACAACCTGGTACGCCCTTGGGACATTGGCTAGCATGCAGATTCCCTTCGTCGGCTTCCTGCCAATCAGGAGTAGTGAACATATGGCCTCACTAGGTAATATCCGCGGTTGCGCTCTAAGGTTCAAAGTTGCTAATCTCTTGTCTCAGGCGTCTTTGGACTCCTCCAGATCGTTGGCTTCGTGGAATACATTCGCAACCAACTGCCGAGCCGACAGTTCCAGACCCTTCTCAAAAGTCTCGTAGTGCTTATCTTCGTCGTTGCGTTCGGTGGTCTTGTGCTCCTGACTGTGTCGGGTGTCATCGCTCCTTGGTCCGGACGGTTCTACTCACTTTGGGATACTGGCTATGCCAAGATACATATCCCAATCATTGCCTCAGTCTCGGAACATCAACCCACAGCATGGCCCGCGTTCTTCTTCGACCTCAACATGCTTATCTGGTTGTTCCCAGCTGGTGTATACATGAGCTTCCGCAGTCTGAAAGACGAGCATGTCTTTATTGTCATTTATGCTGTCATGGCCAGTTACTTCTCAGGAGTGATGGTCCGACTCATGCTGACGTTGACACCCATCGTGTGTGTAGCTGCCGCCATCGCGCTCTCACAAATCCTAGACGCTTATCTCGTAATTGAAACCCCCAAGATCGAAGGCGCAAAGTCAAATGGCGAGACCACAAAGTCAGCGGCGTCGACTGCGCCAACTCTGATATTGGACCCTCTGAGATCTACTAGGTCTCCACTGGTCGGCATTTATTCGTATATCTCCAAGGCCACAGTGGTCGGGTTTGCAAGTGTCTATCTATTATTGTTCGTCCTGCATTGTACGTGGGTCACATCAAATGCGTATTCTTCGCCATCTGTTGTCCTTGCCAGCAGACTGCCTGATGGCAGTCAGCACATCATCGACGACTACAGAGAAGCATACTATTGGCTCAGACAGAACACTCCCGACAATGCTAAAATAATGTCATGGTGGGATTATGGCTATCAAATTGGAGGCATGGCGGACAGACCGACCCTTGTCGACAACAACACCTGGAACAACACTCACATTGCTACAGTCGGCAAAGCCATGAGTTCGCGTGAAGAAGTCAGCTACCCGATCATGCGCCAGCATGAGGTTGATTATGTTCTGGTCGTTTTCGGTGGTCTATTGGGCTACTCGGGAGATGATATCAATAAGTTCCTATGGATGGTTAGAATCGCGGAGGGTATATGGCCAGATGAAGTTAAAGAGCGCGACTTTTTTACTCCGCGTGGAGAGTACAAAGTTGACGATGAAGCCTCGCCAACGATGAAGAACAGTCTGATGTGAGTAGTATCAGGTGTTAGTACGGTGCCCATTGCTGATACGACATAGGTACAAAATGTCATACCACAACTTTGGCAACTTGTTCCCTGCAGGACAAGGTACAGACCGAGTTCGAGGAACACGACTTCCCTCGGAGAATCCCCAATTGAACACGATTGAGGAAGCTTTCACAAGTGAGAACTGGATCATCAGGATCTACAAGGTCAAGCCCTTGGATAATTTTGGTCGAGATCATTTCAGCGCGACTGCCTTTGAAAAAGGTAACAAAAAGAAGCGTGCGAGCAAGCGAAAAGGTGCTCGAGTTCTAAGAGTAGAATAGAGGGACATTTAGTTGAGTAGTAGATTTCATTCACCTGATAACAGATATCCGTAGGCCACGGAAGTATCGAGAGGCATTTGTGGTTTGCAGAAGTAACCCAATTGTAGCAGACGAAATAACCTATGCGGGCCTGCTAAGGCTTCTCACACAAAAGCATCCACTGTAAACTAAGAAGTCACTGTAATTGTTTCTGGGTTCTGTCTGTTCTTGCTCCCGACCAAAATTCTATATAGGTTGTCTTTAGATGAGGTGGATGTGGTGGTTTAAGTGTCTACGGTCTGGCAAAGTCGCACGTTCCTTCCGTGTCGTGCTGTTCAGCATCCCGGTCCTTGGCCTTCACTGATTCACTTCCGTTCTACACGACACAACGTCGCCATCTTCGACATCTTCATTGTTGTTCCATTCTGCTCGGTTTCCTTCACCCTATTACGCGATCGTCTCGCTTTCACTTGGGCTCATACAGGCATTCTATTGAAATCGTATCCCACGGACCTCATCTTCACTCGGATCGGGCACTGACAGACCTAATATCCTCCATTGTGGCTGTCTAACGCAGCTCCTCTTGTTTGACACCAGAAACACGATACCAGTTCAATCTGACTTGGCGTGAGTCAATTCTTTCGATGTACGTTACTGTTCTCGACCTCTCAACGACTCTCTAAACTTGCCATTTGTCTAGAACACATCTCTGCCTCCCACATACACCCAATTCCTCTCTTTTGTCTCGCCCGCCAACAATTCAAACGTCATGTCGAAGGAAGATGGGCCAACAATGGGGGACCACGCTTCTACCTTTGGATTAATGCCCATCTCCAGATCTAGACCTGAAGGAGACGTCGACTTACCTAGGATATACCCCAACATCGTACAACCGACATACACAGCCGGGTTTCAGTACCAATGGCAATACTCAGTTCCTTATAATCCATATTGGCAATTGGCTCCTCAATCTTACCATTACCCTGAAACTCCAATTGTCGAACCGGAGTCAGAGTTAAGTTCGGCCAAAGAAGAGTCGGAATCAGAAGCAAGGGAGGACGTCATTGACAAATGTCCTAAAGGATCCACATCTAATCAGACGGTTGTAAGTATGCCTTCTTGCCACCTTCAAGCTCATGCAACGCCCACTAGCTCGGTGGTACACTATTGCGGTGTATGTAAGAAGCCACGATCAAGGGGTTACCATCGTAGCCATCCAGTCTCACCGGAAAATCCCGCCGAACAGGGAGTCTGTGGTAAATGCAAGAGGCCAAAATACAAATACTACGACGGTACTCAGGAGGCTTATCACATACGCATTCAAGATGGTGATGCGCACCATGCTAGAGGACGTTCGCCTCCCAGCAGCTATCGTGTGATCAATTACCGCAATGAACATGAAGAGGTTCCCCAAACCCGTTGCCGGACTGAATCAGTGAGCCGTACTCGTATCACTATTCGTGACAGCAGTGGGAGCGGTAGAAGCCACCGTTCTTCACGCTCAGACTCTCTGGCAGATCGGCCGGGCGAATCTACGCGCCGGAAGCTCATTCGTCGAGAGTCTCCTCCACCCCTATCACGACGCAGCCTGGAACCTGCTCGACTCTACAACGATGATGTTCGGGCGTACGCTGGACCGCGAGGAGGGCATCATACGACATCTCAAAATGACACTAAATTCACCAGTCGATCACAGTCTCAACACACCCAGAACGAACCTTCAAAGGATGTGGACGCCCAAGGACGTCTTGCATCACACCCTATGCCTTTTAGATATGGTCGAGCTGTCAGAGTCGAAGAACAGTCATCATCGTCTCCACTACCCTCAAAATTACGCAAGCCTGATCCATCACGAAGAAAAAGTTATCATTTGCCTCATTCATCGGTACCGGCGAAGCCGTTCAATCCAGCACTCGCAAGCCCTGAAAGGCCTATAGCAACCCGTTCGCGACTTACTAGCGAGCCGCTAGAATATAAGCCCGACAAAGCGTCGAGGCAGAGATCAACATCCGCCGAAAGAATAACCGTTCGAAACTGTTCACGGACTCGACATTCCTCGCCTGGTACTGGTGCGAAGAAACCTCGTGGCATTCTCAGGTCTCCAAGTAGGCGCCGGTCTGAGACACCACAGCTTAGCTCAAGAGATCGAAATAATAATGCCAGCGGCGATACGACAGCTGCCGAATATGGCGGCCCACGGGTATCCTTCTCCGGGCATTCTGAGGCCTTTCGAAAGGATTCAGGTATAACAGAAGCGAGTGCGACGGCTTTCAAACCAAGAGACAGACGTCACTTTGGCGCCGACGCTCAGTATGGTAGTCGTGACAGTTTTCATGCACAATCCAGCGATGGTAAGTACTGTTTTGCGCCAAATCCCAGAGTCTCGGTGTTCACCCTTTAAAGTTAATTGAGTACAGATCTTTACGAAGTTCCAGACTCGAATCGTCAAGCCGTGTCTACCTCAGTATTTGAGCCTGACACCTTATATGATCCCTATAGTCCTCCATCAACACATGTTGTGGAGCGAAGCACCTATCACCGTTCCAGATCCCGTCATCGCTCACGATCCCGCACTCGACGTGGCCGAGCACTCTATCGCTCATCATCCCCTACACCTATAGCGCCACGATCAACATCGCCTGGGTTACCAGTTTCATCTAGATCCCCTAAGCGTAGACATGTCACGATCCTATCTCCTCGCGACCCCTCATCTAAAAGACTACGGTCGCCGCCACCTGCTGGAAAACCTTGGAACCGCGACTGGGAAAGCGAAAGCTCGGAAGAGGGTAGTGTCGTACTGAAGAAGAAGCCAAGTGTGGTAGAGGTACGCCAGAAGCTACCTAACGGCAAGGTGGAGCGCTGGATTGAAGTCCGCGAGCAGGTCAAGGATACGCTTCGGCGCTCTTCAGAAGCACCTCATTGTATTGATAGTAGTAGTAGTGGCCATCATCGTCGTTCTAGGGCGGGGGACACTCATTTCGATAGCGTCGAGAGGGGGCGACGGAGCGATAGGGAGTATTCGTAGCCTGCTTTCTTCAGTAATGAGCAAAAGAATATTTCTGACGCAGTTTATGGCTCTCTTGCAACTATACTGTAGTTACTAGAGGTGAAGCATATCTCAATGCTTCTGGACATGGGAGAGCACTCATACTCATATACTAAGGGTCAGCTAATGTACCCTCTTTTTCATCACGGCAAAAACGGGCGCATAGACTTCTAACACTGTGGATAAGTTCCAGCCAAACGCAGTCACCATCAAAATTGCCGCCGTCTACCAACGAATATCCACGTTCCAACATGGAGAAACACATACTTGCTCCGAAGAGGTCGTAGAGAAGAAGAATGGCGCCAGTGAAGGACTGAAATCTTCCAAGAATCACTCGTCACTTGAAGGGCACGTATACAACCACAGATGTGCTTGAAATTCTCAATTTATCAACTATGATAGTTATTGAAGCGACGGTGATGTGGTCTCGTATCGAGCAACTTTGCACAAATAAGGAGTACGCCTGGGAGGATTATGAAAAGGACAATAACACCCACGAACTTCAGACGGTAATCAGAATCATTCTTCATCTGCCAACAGAACTTCTTCCAGATATGCTTCGGCAGGTAGTAGAACCATGAAGCGGACTTCTGTCTGCACAGTTCACGGAACTCTGCAACACGACCCCGAATGGAGTTCTCAGGAGGTCCAGTTTCCTGATTTCCAGGCAGATTTGGCCAGTCATTTTGACTGACGGGAGGATTGAACGTGATTCCCTCCGCGGAATGAGTTGTGGGAGCAGGGGTTGATGCTACGCGTACAGAGTCGCTGGCGTCCTGAAGTGGGCTAACGGTAGTAGTTACTGCAGAACCTGGTTGTTTTGGATATGGTGCAGTCCGCACAGGACCTCTAGCAGGATCGCGTGTCTCTGGTCCACTCCTAGTCGTGACTTTACACTGTACAGGTCGCAAGGGAACAGCAGATCTGCTGCTTTCGCCAAAGCGATGTGTATGGGCTTCGACATTAGACTCGAGAGCTGTAAACGGATAAGTGTCACTTCTTTCTTGATATGGCGGAAGTTCTGTGGATGGTGTATGCAGAATGGATCCGGTCCCGCTGACACTTGGCGTTTCGGTTGTAGAGTTGGCTGGAGGATCTTCGCAAGTCGCCTGCTCGTGAGATGGAGCAGTGACGGCAGTGATGTTGTCTACGTCATCTTCAGGGTTGGAGCTGGTGGTCTGAGCAGTGTGTACGGAATTATCGTCGGTGCTCTGCGGGTGATGTTCATTGCTTTCCGTTCTAGCTTCGGCAGAGTTGGGCTCCGGGACGACCGGAGGAGCGTCGAAGTGGTGGTAAAAGAGCGGATCATGGTCGTCATGGTTGGAAGACATATTGAAGGGAGTGCTGGTACAGTGATGGCCCTAGAGATATATAGCAGTCGATATGAGATGAAGTTTAAATGATAGACAGCTGGGTAATGAGAGCTGTGTATGGTTGATGAAGGATGGGAAGAAAAAAAGGACGATGATAGCGAAGAATGTGGAGGAGGCCCCAAGGGGCTGAGGACGCAACTGCCAACTCCAATATATGTAAGGTCGGTGATTCATTGGCACTTTCCAAACCATTGGACGGAATCAGCGCTTGCGCTTGGTCCAATGATTCGATCTGAACAATGTGCACAGGATTTCAAGAGCACGACAAGGAGTGGATGTGCCCAGCTTCAAAGTCTGAGTCCTCCCCAGTAGCCAAAATAATCAAAGAATGGTAAAATGTTCTTGACGGCTGGCTCGGCCATGACAGAAGAGCGAAATTTGAGGTTCGCCTGACTTGATTTGAGAGATAAGGAAAGTAGCAATGGTACGTGAGTCTGGTGACATGTGTAGCAGAGGTCTCCTATGTTGAAGAATCGTCGGACTGATGTCATATCACTGTAAGATTGGCTCCGTTTGAAGATATTACTGAAAAGACCGCGCCCGCTCCAGAAGAATGAGTTATGTTACATACCGATTGTTAGCTTAGTCGTCACCCCCATCGGCAGGCAGGGTCTCAATTACATCCTCCACGACTTTAATCAGCTCGTCAATATCAGGCCTTTCACTAGGCTCAACCACGAGACACCGTCTCACCACTTCTTTCACCTCGGTGCTGATTTCCTCTTCGGGGCTAGCTTTTTGCTTCCCTCTTTGTTGGCCCTCGTCTGGAAACCTCCAGTCACCACCAAGGACACACATGCTCAAGCTCCCACCCGTCTCTTCCGAGCGAGCTTCGAAGGGAGACTTGCCCACTAGACAGGCATACAGAGTGCATCCAAGTGACCATATGTCGACTTTAGTATCAACGACACTCCCAGTCTTGACATCAAAGAGCTCGGGTGCACGATACGGCATAGTACTATGTTCACCAGCTTCATCTTGGACGGCTAGCGCAAGGGAACGAGACGTGATCGGCGTTGGTGATGGCGCGAGAGAGCCTAGGTCCATAAGAATAGGTGCTCTACCATCGTCCGCAATCATTATATTTCCTATGTCGAAAATCAATATGAAGTAGAAATCGACCTGAGATTTCTTCTTACCAGGTTTTATGTCGCGATGCGCGTACGCCCTTTGTTGCCCAGGCGCATGTCCCTCCTGGCTTATTGTGACCTCTCCCTCCATCAGCGGCTCCGCCTCTACTTCTTCCGTATTCCTATCCTCCTTTTTTCTCCTTGTGTGCATGGCCATCTCTTCCGCATCATCGTCAGCCTCCGCGGCTTCTCTCCGTACTCTCTTCGCATTGTTCAGACTCTGTGCGCCACCAGGTCCTTCCTTGACTTTGTATTGATGCATTGCCTTGAGTGCTTTGCACACGCCCAGGAATAGGACCATGAGCTTGCGCTCAGGAAACTTCGTATGATTCACCAGGTTCGCATTGATCAAATCTTGAAGATTGCCGCGCCTGTAGTATGGGAGAACGATGTATACGGTTTTTGCGCCCGGATCAGATTTATCTGATGCTACGCTGTAGTCGATGCTGTGTATTATATTGGGATGGGGTGCAAATAGGCTGTAGGCTTCCACCTCCTTCATAGCGTGCGCGACGGATTCTTGGCCGAATGGACATCTTATTTTCTTAAGCGCGTAGAGTTGCTGTGTAGAATCCTGGACGAGATATACGTAGGAAAAGCCACCCTGTCATTGCCATGGTCAGTCTATGACAATCATGTTGATAATGCCTAGCAGTTCTGTAAGTGGACCTACTTCTCCTAGCAGTCGCAATATCTTAAAACTCCGCGAATTGATCTTGAGCTGAGGAGTCCCCGGAAAGCAGACCATACAGTTGGTCAGGGAATACACAAGATCCAGGAAGTATGATGCGACTGCAGACATCTTCACGTTTTGTGACCGGCGGCGAAATCGCAGCCCGTAGTCGTGTCGCTCGCCAAGTGCCCTAAGGTGTCAAAGGGTGACCAGAACCTGAAATCACGACGGCCGAAGTGAGATTAACGATTTATATGAGCGTCAACTTGAAGGACAGACAAAGTATACGATCTTGTCTCAGCTTCGTCGTTGCTGATGGCGCAGTAGCTAGCGCCCCGGAGCTGTTGTTACTAAGCAGCGTGTCTGGCTGCAATTGAACAATTCTATCTGTGTACCTGCGCCCACATTGGTATCGCAGAGTATGTAAATATTATACAGATATAGCATGAAGCGTACTAAGCAAGGTGCCCGAAGCTCTACATCGAGGTATGTAGCTGGTAAATTCGTGTATACAGGAGTAGTATTCAAAGTTGATGTAATTAGAAAGTTGTAGATGAGTGTATACTGGCAGACAGCGACTACACAAGCGCCCGGAGGAATCAGCAAGCATCACTAACCTTTCTTCCCTGCGGCTTTTTCCTCTTCTGCCAAGGCATGCGCAACCCCTCTCTTGATCCCTTCTTGTAACGGCACAATCGGTCTATATCCCAATCTAGTCTTCGCCTTGGTGATGTTATAGTATCGTGTCATCGCGAGATAATTGACCCTCTGTCTTGTCAGGTTCGGTTGTTTGCCGAATAAACCGAGAATCGTCTCCAGGATTGTAGCGATAACGTAGGCTAATCCTTTCGGTAGCACCCAGACTTTGTGTGGAGGTGGAACAGGGCCGCATTCTCGCCAAGAAGCGCGCGCGTAATCCCAGAAGTAGACAGGCTCGTCGTTTGTGATGAAAAAAGCTTCACCGTCCACCTTTTCAGTGTCCAGAGGTACTGTGGGCATCATCTCGTGAGTTGCCATGAGAGCGGTCGCAGCGAGGATATGGGCATGTGCCAAGTTGCCAACGTAGGTGAAGTCGAATAGATTTTGATTGTCCCCGACTTGAAAGTTGATGGACCGTTCGCGATAGGCTTTTACAAGGGCGCTGACGTTCTGTCTGTCTCCTTCGCCGAATATACCAGCAGGACGTAGGGCACAAGTAAAGAACCCTGGGGTCTTGCGATTTGCTTCAGTGACAGCTATCTCAGCGTAGCCCTGAGCGCAACTTTAGTCTATACTCAAACTCGAATCTTTGTGACTCTCTGGAGCATACCTTGGTGCTAGTGTAGTACTCTGATTGCGCATCGCCCAGGACCATGGGGTATCTCTCGTCAGCGTTGATGAGGCCGGTCTCAGGGTCACAGATGACACTCGCACTACTTGTATACACGAATGCTTTAACTCCAGTCTCCTGTGCAGCCTGGAGAAGCGCTTTCGTCCCCTCTACGTTGACTTTGTATAACAGCTTCTTGGGCAATGTTGGTACTGGGCTCGCAGTATGTATAACGACATCGAGTTTGAACTGCTGGAAAAGCTCCGAGATCTTAGCGGTATCTGTGATGTCTTGCGCATGATAGCTGACTTGCGGACTAGAGTTACGATTGCTCTCAGTGCGTAAGTCGAGGACGAAGATTCTCGTGTCTGGAAACTGCTCCAAAAGGACCCGCACAATGTGGTGGCCGAGGAAGCCGCACCCACCTACGACGCAGACATTCCCGAGAGTTGACCTTTTCCTCTGCTGGGGATTGACGATCTCTTCCGACAGGAGTCTCTGCATTGTGGTAGGTAGAACCTGTGAATGTTGCGACACGCAATCCTGTAATTTGGACTCTGGAAGTTAACATTATGAGAAATCGGCGCTCGGGCCAGGAGCTACCAGTAACGGCAAGTTACGACACAACGGACAGGGGTACCGAAAAACGGAGCTTTACGGGAATTCGCGTTCATCACCGGTGTCCGCTGAACCAGAGTCCATGCCGAACACAACTCTGTACATCAGCAATTTGGGGGTAAAAATTGTTGGTATATTCTGCTTTCGGCGACAAAGTCGAGAAGTGCCCACTTTCGTGAGATTTTCGTGGCGAGAATAGTAAGCTGAGAACTCGAGACTCAAGTGTGTATTAAGCATCGATTCAAAAGAGTTCCAGCTAGAAACATATTACTTAGTGGATTTTGATGACTTACAATCCAGGGCTATTCTCTCTATATTTATGCGCCGATCGGGTGAAACGCAGAGCGAGAAACTGCGACTTATTGCTACCATTGAACCCTAAAGACAACCATGCAACACCATACCGAAAATGCACATCGTGAAGTCATTATGTAGTCGCCTTGCACTATCGCAGAGGCAAACCATCCGAAGCTTCTTGTGACGCCACCGTAAATAATCTTCAAAGCCGGGTATTTAACCTTCCGTTATTCGCCAGATGAACATATGCGATAAAGTCGATGAGTCCATACTTTTCGGCCATGGATATGCTGTAACATTCAGTACCTGGATCCATGTCAGTTCTGTGCATGACTCCATATGGGTGTGTCCTTCTGTTACTTACTCCGAGCTGTCCTGAACCGAACGACGTAGTTTGCGATTGTACAACTTCTTATCCTCGGGGGTACCCCAGAACAATTTAGCTGCTTCAGGGTTGACCAATGTTCGAGGATCGTACGCAGGGGATTCTTCTTCAATGGCGGCTACTATGGCATCGATATGACTTCTAATATCGTCTTTCTTCGGCGATTCATAGCAAACCACACCGTGCTTCGAGAGGCGATGATGAAATAAGGGTGTCTCACAAATGACGCGTGGTAACACTTCTGGGAACCTAGGGCTAAGATAGATCTTGAAGCGGAACATTCCACCATCCAGGTTGGTCATCGGTCTTCCAAAAAGAATCAGCTCCCACACGAACGGGTTTTTGTCGACCAAAGTAAGGTCCAGTGAAACCGCATCATTGTGCTTGAAGTGCTCGCTTGCTTGCTCGAACTGTCGTTGTAGATTACTGGCGATGCCTGATTCCTTCTCGATCGATATCTTTCCTTCATTTGCCCATTCCTGAGTCTCATCTACAAGCTTTTCCCGGATCTCTGCCAGTCTCTTCTTCAGCGAGCCGTAGTTGAAGGATCCTTCCATGGTATTACTCGGCCCTTCGAATGGCATTTTTTCGAATTTTGAGCCATCTTTGTATTTAGCATGCTCCTGTTCCATTGTCTGCAGATATGAATCGTAGTACCACATGAAACGGCGCTTGCAGAGATCTCTAAATGGCTCGAACGCCGCCTCTACTGCGGTGTTTTGGTAATCTTCCTCTGCATCATATACCGTGACCGACTGTGACTTGTCCCGATTGATGCCCAGATAACCTTCCAATCGGTCAATGATCGATACTCGTAACGTCTCGTGTCTGATCTTAGCGGCATATGCCTGTACATTCTTTTGATCGTAGTCAGACTTTGAATCTTCAAACCCTGGCTCGTTCTCGTACGGATTTGGCGACATCAAACTCTGTATAGAGATCAAGATGGACTCTAAGCCTTGCGCAGAAGACCATTCTTCGCCAGACTCGCCTCTCCATGTCCCAAGTATCGACAAACAGACCTTTCCCTGTGCGTAAATATTCGGGTTGAATCGCGTGCGGCCGCCATTAGTCGTGATCGCATTGACGTGAGGCGCTTTCGTGGGATATTCTAGAAACGGTAAGCTCAACCATACACGAATCAGCCATTGGAATAATTACCTCTACCAAACCTGACGTGAAACTATGCACATATATCAGAATTAGTCTACCATTGGCAAGTAAGTCTCATGAATTACCTCAAAAAAGCCGAACTCATAGGGTGTATCAGGAGGACCGATTATCAGCGCCCGGACGCTTCGAACGTCTATGTCGCGGCATGCAACTGCAAGGGCTGTTCCCACTGTTAGTTATTGTGGACATGACCGACGCGTATGAACCGACATAGATCAGGCCCTCGTTGGATCTCTCCTAGTTCCTAAGGCACATGTTAAACCACAGACACCTTTCCGAAATTACACACAGAGTCTTACACGAGTTATGCGGAGAATGGACTGGTTCGACATGATCTCTCGGATCGCACACTCTAAAGTATGTAGCGTTCAAGAATCAACCGTGGGTGCGTGTGGCAGATCGATGGAAGATGGCGATCATAAAGGACCGTTTGTAAGACGACACAGCTTAAAAGGTAAAAAGAGTACTGGGGGAGGTGAACGTAAAGGTGAAGCTCAAGGTGCGAAGCGAAATCCTGGGTCTGGTTCCCAAGGCTGTGCTGAGAGATGAACCTGGTAACACGCTCAACACTGTGCCGGATAGCAGACTGGAGGATCATGGTATGGTTATTTAATTTAGTTACCTAGGTCCCTCCACTGTAATTGTCCTAAAGTAACAAAAATGCAGTTATGCAGCTGCCCACCCCTGCCCCTCCATTCATACCCCTACCCCTCTATTTTGCTAGAAGCTTGGACCTACCAGGTATTCCATAGTCCGTATGGATCGTTAGCAGGTTCAACGCCAAGACGTCGCCGTTAGGTATCGAATCTGGACTCACAGTGGGGAGCAATGTCTGCGCAATGACCAAGACATGAAAACTTAACATGTACGTATCTCGAGATTCGCAAGTGCAAGACCGACGAAAATACTGACAGCCCGTAGGGTCGTGTTTGCGCTACTCGTCATCAACAAGGCCGGAGGTCTCATCTACAATCGTGAGTTTCACTCCGGCCTGAACAAGATGAGCAGTAACGACTATTTGATACTTGCCGGTACTTTCCACGGGTATGCTTGCATCCATGCTCCAGTCCACTCGAACGCTCACACTACCTAGAGTCCATGCTATAACGAAGTCTCTTTCCCCTCTACCGCGTACTCAATCCGCCAACGGCACCTCTGCCAGCGCACCATCTCCTTTCGTAAATCGTCCTACAGGCCTAGAAGTCCTAGAATCCGCACACTTTCGGCTGCAATGCTTTCAGACTGTAACGGGCACGAAGTTTCTCCTTTTCACCGAGCCTCAGCAGCCGAATGTGGATAACGTTATGAAGAGGATATACGAACTATACTCCGACTACGTTATGAAAAATCCTTTCTATACAGTCGAGATGCCGATACGTTGCGAGAAGTTTGATAGGAGCCTAGACGCTTTCGTGAAAGTCAAGAGCTGAACTACGCACCAGTTGGAGAAAAAAACTAAAACATCGAATTAAGACGCAGGTCCGATGAGTAGGATGGCGCATCATGGAGCTGAAGGGCCAGGAACCGTAGAGCCCTAGTTCCGACCCATAATCACGACGTTACTGGATAGAAGTAACTTTATATATCTAGATGGCTGGCAGCTTTGGCAGGATCTAATCAGAAGCATGAGCTTGGACCTCTATGGATGATGTTATGGTACATGAGCGCCACGTGTGCAAACCTGTAGTTGTTTGATTCAACGAGATACTCTTGTTATGCAGTGTCCATCTTATCAGGGTCGTCGTCTTTCCTGTCTTTCCCCCTCCCACTGCCACCCTCCTCGGGAATATTCTCCAGATCTGCCTTGCCTGTCTTTGCCTCTTCGTCCTTCTTGTTCTTTTCCTCCCTGGCCTTGGCTTCTTCGTAGCTCATCCTCAATGCCAGTGCCAGTTCTGGATCAACCGAAGGATCAACGTATTCGAAGTCATTTGAGCCGCCTCCCGATCCGCCAGGGTGGCCGTCGGTATCTCCACTGCTAGGCACCGCACCGCCCTCATTTACAATGACAGATGAGTTGATAAATTCAAACAGTTGTGTGTCCCCGGGAGGACACACCAGAAGACGAGATTCGTGTTCGTGTGAATCCAATGGAGCACTAGCAGTGTGAAAGTTCTTGATGAACGGTGTCAGCTTGCTTTCGACATTATCTCCTAGTTCTCCAAAGGCGATCACATCGATACTGATATTGTTCTTCTTCAGGAAGGTTTTTGCGAGTGTTTGGAGTTCGGCAGCGGTCTCTTCGAGGGGGGAACAGATGAAGGCAATGATGCGTTGACGTTGTGATTTGTTTTGCCTATTTCTGAGTACCATCTGGAAAGTTGAGTAAGAATTTAGCGTGTGTTTCCCCAGACCTTCTTTGAAAACTAACCTGTGCTATGCGGATCGCCGTCCAGAACCTTATCCTTCCATGGATCTTAAGCTCTTTGTTGCCTAATGCTGCCATCGAATGGCCAGGTTCGGTTTGCGGAGTAGTAAGGACATCAGGACTACTACCAGCCATGGTTATCAAGCCAACAGCAGATTCCGGGTTCGACGCGTGCTTTGCTTCGTGAATCCTATTGACAGCATATTCTTGAGCTTTCCATCGGGTCTCGCTAGAGTCTTGTCAGGAACGTGAAGGGAGGCGATTAAGTGAGAACTGACAGGTAGTCTCCGTTCCTGCTGAATTCGCTGTTGTCCAGCCTAGAATACGCATGTCAGCTCGTCTCGTGGACTCATCGATGAGGAGCATACAGGATCATAGTCGCTTCGAGCACCATCGTGACAAAATGGTCCACCAAGGAAGGCTTCTCTCACAAGATTCGAGTTGAAGTTAAAAGTAGATTTCGAGGTGCGGACAACGGTCAGAGTGAAAACCGAAAGATATTAGGAAAGCGCTGCAATTTGAAGCAAGTCAGCTACTATCGATGAGCTATCTGGAGCTGCGCGAGTGCTGGTGCTTAGTCAATGCGAAGTCATAGGGTACCTAGAGGTACAACCACGGGTAAGTAATTAGCGGCTAGGGTCTATTACCTTAACCTTGTACGCGCCTAGATAGTCCGTGCAGTGCCAGTTCCTCATTCGAGCTCTTTACCTCTCTAACAACCATCACACTTCACCACACGAAAGACTTCTAATCAGCACTATTTGCACTCTAAGTCACGGGGAGTTATCGAGTTCAAATAGAGACATACATCATCCGACATTTTCTTGCCCGACTTCCCACGAGTCGCGTCGCCAATTAGGACGTGTTGCAATGGCGAACGGAACACCAAAACAAACAAACAGCAACATCAAAGACAGCGATGCGAACCACGACTTTGCGGTCTCAGACCAGGCCAAAACTATCCTGGTAAGCAACATCAAGCTTGAAGGTTTGTCTATCTCAATGAGCATCCCATATTATAGTCGCTAAAATTGCTGTAGTTGCCGAGAGAGCGCGAAAGCTGCGCACTCAGAGCACGCTGCATGCACAGGGTCTTCGTTCTCGACTGGGAATGCGCGTCAACCGCATTCCGCGAAGCCTGAAAACTGCTAATGTCCTCGACTTGCTTGATCGTTACACGGATCCTCCTCAAAAGCCAACTAATCCACTCTCATCACGTGTTGGAGTTCATGGAGACACACAGACCATCCAAGAAAAGTCTACATCAGCATCGGGAGACGAAAGTGCATCGATGCCTGAGGCAAAGTTGGTGACAGCATCCAAATCGAAGCCAACAGCGACAGGCAAAGCCAAGAACCCCACAGGATCAAAAGCCAAACCCCCTTCAGCACCAAAAACGAGGACGGTGACGGCGCCTAAGGCGAAGACCATCCCAGCACCAAAGGGGAAAACAGCAGCGCCAACTGTCAGAACACGCGGTCTGAAAAGATCCAGCAATGAACTCTCCTCTGACAACAAGGAAAATGTCCATTTAGATGTCCCGAAGAAGCGCACGAAAACTGCCGCCGCTGCTGCAATCTCCACCGCTTCTAGTCGTGCAAAGAGAGCACCTGTTGCGAAGCCTATTGCGCCAACTCCCGTTCCAGTGGCATCAGGTCGCACATTACGGGCTCGCCACTGAAAGTTTTCTACCGCTTGGGTGATTGATCGGCGAAAAGTTGGCCTTCGTGTTAGAAGTTTGAGCGATGAGGTATACCCTATTTAGCATTAAGGCGTTCGGAAATCGGGGTACTTGGGCGTTCGGGTTTCACGTTTATACGATACAGTACAATGACATATAATGATCATCAGATTCCAAGGGTTCACTGCAGAGGGTGTGAAGTTTAGTACATCCAGCAATGCGACCCAGCATAAGGTAGCTCTATCTCACCTCACTTTAGGCATATGTAATTATATAGGCAGAAACGTTAATCCTTCCAGATGGAAGGAGTCTCACCTTTCGTGATCGAAGCGTGACTGGAAACGCGACTGCACGTGATGTGTTACTAGTGTGCTCCAGAAAAAAGTTAGTGCATCTGTTTGAAACTTCGTAACTATCCTTTGCCAGACGAATCCATCTGACACATTCCACAAAAGACTCCACCACATATCATGTATGTTTGATACGAACGACTGTCACTACTCAATGACTAACGGTGTTTTGTTAGGTTTCTCCTCCGCCGTACTGCGCTGAAAGCGCTTTCCGCTCCTTCCTTTTCCCAGTCTGTCAAATCGCGAGCTCTCAATTCAGCTTCTCCCGCCATCAACAGGCTACAAAGACCGATCCTCGCGTTTTCACTGCAACGTCGTCTATACAGCGATGAGATTGTGAAAGAGCAGGAGCCTTCCGCTGCACCAACAGATGCAATAGATAATGCGCCTGTAGAAAGCTCATCTATTCCAGTCGAGGAAAATACTGCCACAGCAGAAGCAATATCAAGCTCGGTCTATGTCGGAAACCTTTTTTTTGAAGTGACTGAGGATCAACTTGAACGAGTGTTCTCACCCTTCGGCAAAATTGCTCATATCTCCCTCGTTTGCGATAATCGTGGTCTAAGCAGAGGGTATGTTTTTCTTACATTAAACCCAATATGACTAACACGCGGTCACAGGTTTGGCTTCATCCGATTCGAACGTCCAGAAGATGCAGATGCTGCCTGTTCCAGTCTCAATCAGCAGGTCTTTGAGGGCCGTCGTATGGTCGTCAGCAAGCAGACCGTCAAACCATCTCGTCGAACTATCCCCGATATTACGACAATGGGCGAACCGACGAGGACGCTGTTTATCGGGAACATGTCGTTTGAGATGTCGGACAAGGATCTCAATGACCTGTTCAGAGACGTTCGCAACGTACTTGATGTCCGCGTCGCAGTCGACCGGCGGACTGGCCAACCCAGAGGTTTCGCACATGCTGACTTTACTGATGCTGAAAGTGCTAAACAGGCGGCTGAGTTGCTTGCAGGCAAGAGCGTTTATGGCCGTCAGCTACGCGTTGATTTCTCCCGGCCAAGCTCACAGAACCGCCAGGTCTGAATATGAGCTTTGAATGTTTATCCAGTCTCAGTTTGAGTCCGAAGGATATGTCCAAGGGTCTAGGACTGGGTTAATTGTACTGATAGCGTTACCTTGTGTTTTCTGGGACATCAGGCATATTTTGTCACTTCTTGCTCTCAGTATCATCAAACATTCCTTCTTGTAAAGTACCGGTTCAATGTACCATAGATTGACGATTCCGTCCCTGGCAAATATGACAGGACTGGCATGCACATAATACATATCGAAGCCTCTACTCCAACGCGGGTCGACTATGTATCACGATTCTTTATGCCTGTTGTGGTACTCTCGTACATGGGAAGCCTGAGGCACTCTTACCAGTTCATCCCTGGTACTTTTGCCCCACGCGCTGCCGAGGTTGGATGGCCTTTCCCCATCAGCGTCCTCCGCTTTCGACGACTTACGTTCCCCTCGACGGGTTCGTTATATGCAAATTATTTTCGGCTGTCACCTCCAGACATTAATAGTATCGATCATCATAGTCTGGAACAATCCTCAAACTCCATGTCTTTTCTAGGTGGCGCGGAATGCTCTACCGCGGGTAACCCGCTCAGTCAGTTCACCAAACATGTGCAGGACGACAAGTCCTTGCAGCGCGACCGTTTGGTCGGGAGGGGGCCTGGTGGAATTCAGGAGGGCATGAGAAGCCAAGTTATGCGAGGTCAAGACAATGTAAGTCAGACACGCACCTAACTCTCGCAAGCTCACTCTGTTGTAGATGATGGACGAGTTTATGCACCAACCAAATCAGATCCCACAAGGCCCAGCATCGCCCTTCGCTATGGAGCAGATGCGGCGTGAACTAGAAAGGGCCTCTCACCGCACACCATCTCCTGGGTGGGCCTCCGAATTTGATCCTGGGGTGGAAGGCCACGCATCGCAGTCCACGTTCCAGCACTCGCAGCCGTCACATTTCAATACTTCCGAATTTCAAAGATTCCAGCATGTACAACAGAACAGCACGGCAAGAACAGCGAGTCCAATGAATGGCCCAAGTATGGGGTATCAACAACCAATGAGCAGCATGATGGGAATGAATAATATGGGAATGGGCATGGGCATGGGTATGGGTATGGGTATGGGTGTGGGGTACTCGCCCTACCTGCAACAACAACAGCAGCAGCATGGTATGATGCAATCCGAGAATCAAGAGGGCAAGGGTAAAGGCAAGCTGGTAGAGCTCGATGACAAAGATTGGGAGGCTCAGTTCGCGCAGCTCGAGACGGATCAGACGAACCTGGACGATGCAGCGAATGCTGCTATAGAACGTGAACTGAATGATGTTGATAGGTTAGTACATCTTGAAGATATTCGTGGTGACCTTGAAACCATCTGGCGAGGTACCCAGACTTATACATCAGACATAGGCAACTCATGGACGAAGAAGATTTTGCGGAACACATGGGTGATTCTAGAGAGTGGGAGGGATTTGATTCCAATCCTCTGAATACCTTTGGTGCCTCCCGCGAACCAGAGCTCGAGCAATACCTATTTGAAGAGGATAATCTGTTCAAGACCCTGCATAATCCGTTCGAAGAGGGCGTGAAAATCATGGAGGAGGGCGGAAATCTCTCTCTGGCCGCATTAGCATTCGAGGCAGCGGTACAAAAAGATCCACAGCATGTCGAAGCATGGACCAAACTCGGCTCCGCACAAGCACAAAACGAGAAAGAGACTCCGGCAATCCGAGCACTACGACAGGCGACCCATCTGGATCCCGGAAACCTGGAGGCTCTGATGGGACTTGCCGTGTCTTACACAAACGAAGGTTACGACACTTCGGCTTATCGTTCGCTCGAACGCTGGGTGGCAACCAAGTATCCTAGTCTCATCACTGAACCTCTGTCGAGCGGGGAAGACATTGGATTCACAGACCGACAGGTGCTACACGAAAAAGTCACAGACCTATTTATCAAGGCAGCTCAGCTATCGCCTTCCGGTGATCAAATGGACCCCGATGTACAGGTTGGACTTGGTGTTCTGTTCTACGGTGCCGAAGAGTTTAGCAAAGCTGTTGATTGTTTTGGTGCTGCGCTCGCATCTACAGAATCAGGGACAACAAACCAAAGGTCACAGATACACCTCTTGTGGAACCGCATGGGTGCAACCCTAGCCAATTCTGGACGCTCCGAGGAGGCCATCGACGCCTACGAGCGTGCTCTTGCGCTGCGGCCTAACTTCGTTCGAGCACGGTACAATCTCGGGGTCAGCTGTATCAATATCGGTGTTTATGAGCAAGCCGCGCAGCATCTGCTGGGTGCCCTAGACATGCACAGGGTTGTCGAGAGAGAAGGGCGAGACAAGGTGCGCGAAGTCGTAGGAGACATTCCGGAGCCAGAAGTGGAAAGAATGCTCGAACACAACCAGAGTACAAATCTGTTCGACACGTTACGAAGAGTGTTCATTCAAATGAACAGGAGAGACCTCAGTGACAAGGTCGGGCCAGGTATGAACCTGGATGAGTTCAGAAGCGCGGTGGATTTCTGACGGCCTCCATCTCCGATCATCTATTATAACAGCTTCACCAAAATCTCAGCCGGCGTTGGAGTTTGAATACAAGGACTGGCAGCCGAGGGACAGTGTCCTCATTAGCCCGTAAATACTGTACTGTATTGAATATGCATCTTACACACATGTATACACCCAGGTTCCGTCAATACGTCGTCTTCGAATTGAGAGACACTACATGTCGGACTCAAGACACGTTCACAGAGCAGCCAACTCGGGCAGCCAACTCAGGCTCTATTCAAAGCGCGATGACAACCATGTGTGGTCGAGTTTTCGACACATAATCTAACGGTTATCCTGGTCTTCGTTCTTACCAGCCTAGCGCAAGCTCTCCCTGATCCAAACCGCAGTTAAGAACACAAGCCGAGGGAGGAAGCACCTAGCTCATATGTAGCTATCTCCATGACTTTTTAGGCTGTGTACTTTTGGGAGAAAGGCAGTCCATCTGTGTGGTGTACCGGGCTCGACTCGGTGGATACCGACTTGACGGATGCAAGGTGACGATTAAAAATGACAGGGGAAGTTGATTTTATCAGGTTGGAGCGGAGTGTGGAGTGAGCATTCCCATGGCCGACTTATCATGGTCTTTTGTTGGGGAATGTTGGGAAGATGGCTCATACATACCGAGTTTCGTCTGTAACAAGAAATTGAGCTAATGAATTGCATCGCTAGCAACTCTTGTGCTGTTGAATCCACACGCACCAAACACTTGTCGTGTCGACATGATCGATTGTCATATACTCCTGCTGTCTACTGGATCTAGAGCTTGCAAATACACAGCCCAAGAGCGCTAGAAGTGTCGGTATAAAATGCTTTTTCCAATGAGGCAAATATCCTCCTTGACCGACATACTCAAGAAGCCCCGCTGTGCTATTCGCGTTTGTTCATTCCTTCGTCTAATCAGCCCATAGTAGCTCCTCGAGGCCATCTTGAAATCTGGTTTGTGTTGTCGAATTGATTCAGAAAATAGCTTTTCTTGAGTAGATGGATAGATGTCGTGTGTCGCACAACCAACACCCTTCTACCCTCTTCGTCACATTACATGTAATCTCATGCCAGCCAGTCACACATACACCCGCCGGCTGCTCATGCCACCCAGCTCCTCCTTCTCTTGCTCAGGCACTTTCAATTAGTTTTCTACAGACGTAGTAGTAATACAGTACAATAGATGGAATACGACATCTGTACTCTGCGAGTACGTAAGCACGTGTAAACGACTAAAACCAAGCTCTACGTGATAATAATCATGATGTAGTTTGTAATACCTAATTTTAGAAAAAAAAGATATTATTAATGTAAGTTATCGGGCTAATACGTGTGTAAATCATGATAACATGCAAACATAGTAGTAGTAGTACTAAATACTACTTTCTATCTTTCTCTTCTTCTCTATTACTATAGAATAGTAGTTCAAATAAGATAAGAGAATATTTAATAGAGGTTGATAGAGATAGATAAAATTTAGAAATTCCTATATCTATAGATCTAACTTCTGGGAGTAGAAAATAGTCATATAACCGACTTATATAGCGGGTTTACTTAACATATCTAATCTAATATATATATATATATCTATAGCTCTATATTACTTGGATAAACTTAATAAACTTATCTTAGACTAGAATAGTCCAACTATATATGTTCTAGAGAGTAGTCTACTTAAAACTATCTATATGTATAAAGGGCCTGTAGAAGAAGAAGAAGCTAAAAGCTATCCATAACTAATGAATAAAGCTCCAAGTATTAATTAATACGTACGTAGCTATAGATAGAAGTAAGAAATCTACTATACTTTCTTATCTAGATCAAGTAGATTACTATGTTTACTACATACTAGATAACATGCTTTAGACTCTATAGCTTTTGTTACGAACAGGGATATCACGGTAATGGTATGATGATTGCTATCTCTATCTAGTGAAACATCTCTTACAGATGTCTGTCATTATTGACAGGGTGACTTGGTGCTATCAAATAGTGCCAATCAATAGGTATAGACATAGAATGCACTGCTAGAAACCCCAATAATAAGCCATTGAAGTTTGGTCGATAATATATATCTAGGCCTAATCTATCGCAAATTCATTAGCAGCAACCCCAACGCATTTACCTGTTTTAGGTGACATGGTGTCTATAAAGCGGCATATATACACCCATTTGGACAATCAATGCAATAGTTCGCAAGGGACGAATGGAGAGGGGAGCCACGGAAGCTGCCCAGGTGCGTTAAACCAGGTGTCACAGCTTGTAGTTGTGAATCTTAGCTTGATAGTCGTTATTCGCTTGTTTGCGTGAGCCTCCAGCTGTCCTCTCGTGCGGCATAATCCATCGCGCGTCTATTAAGTCATGATGGTATACTGCACCCAATACAGACATTTCGATGGGTATGCAAGTAAAGTTCATCTGCTACAAAGGCCTTAGAGATTCGCAAATTCGAAGGAAGGTGAACCAGGTTCAGCTAAAGAAGCTGCTTTTGGAAGCGCATTCAGCTTGTCGCTCCCAGCGTCATCCTGCACCAGGAATATGTCCACTTCTTTCAACTTGGGAATTGTCGCTTTCAAACTTGGTGCCAGCTCCCCTAACACTTTGATCTCGTCGAATCCAAGCTTCCTCTCGAATACCGTGCTTCTTGACTCTCCCGACTCTAATCTCCGCTTGAGCAATTGAATGAATGGCATCGCTTTCTTCATGTCGGCTCTGTTAATCTTCTCACCCACTTTTTTAACATCCAGCGTCACTCCGTCGAACATCTCACGCACCAAATCTATGTACTCAATCTGCCAAGCAGGCCACGACTTTGCAGCAAAGATTGTCAAGCGTTTAAATTGGTTTGGATCGTAATTGGAGTGTTTGCCTTTAGCAATGCGTTTCTGTTGCGTGCCCTCCAGAGAGCTGATAGTCGCCATGATTGAACGTATGTAACTAGAAATTGCGGTAAGGGACTCTCTAGGCTCAGGTACTTCGGGAAATGGAACAGATTGAATCGTTGACGGCTATAAGAATAATCAGTAGTGCCTTGGATGCGAGGAACGGTATCATTCGGGTCTTTTACGATAGTAAATAACATACCTTGTTCAGAATCTCTCTCCAGACGTGTTCCGACCAATGCGGAGCAATAACGCAAATCATCTGTGCTTGAAGTTCAACGAAGCGATGAACACAGTCATGGTGCATGCCGACCCCTGCAGATGTGGTGGAGATGCGGTAGCTGTCGCGTGCTGCTGTGAAGTCATAGAAGCCTGACTTGAGGGCTGCTTTATAGTTGGTCCTATTTGTTTCGTCAGCGCATGTAGTGTTGTCTATATGGATCAAGTATACTTACGTCGCGAAATGTTGGACCGTTGCCCGCACAAGAATGTCAAGTTCATTCTCAAAGAGCTCATCCCAGAATAATTTTGATCCTCCCCTTTGATCTGTATCAGAAGTTTTGGATCGCTTTCCCTCCTGAAGTCCATGATATGCCTCATTCTCTTTCAGGATTCGTGCTCCGGTAATCACCTCTTCAATCCACTTTCGAAGTTCGTAAAGCTTCAAGATAATGGCGTTTGCCACGTTTTCCTCGAAGTTCGCATCTTCCACCCCGTCGCCTCCGTCTGCAAGGGCAATTCGCGTGGCATCTGCTCCAAATTTCCTGATTGCAGCATCCAGCGTTAGGAAATTGCCACTACTCTTACTCATTTTACTGCCATTCAATGTGACATGACCATTAATCCTGATTCCCTTTGGTAAATATTGAGGCGAGCATTTGCCCCACAATGCTTGGTGGACGTAGAGAAAAAAGATGAGATGGTTGGTAATCAGATCCTTTCCACTGACACGAACGTCCAGTGGGTACCAATAAGTAAACTCTCTTCGCATTTTCTCAAGAGTGTCTTTGTCGATATCCGTCTCGACTTCATGTCGAATGGCGAAGATGTAGTCCCACACATCATCAGTCATTTGTGGTACCTGAATATTGGCAATACCTGGCTGGGTGCCATACATGTTGCCATGTAGATAGTGGGCAACCGTGTAGTACGCCATATAGATTGTAGAGTCGGACAAACCCTCTACGAGTTCTGAAGGATCCCAGGGCAGCTTTGTGCCAAGGCCATATTGTCGGGTAACGCACCACTGGGACATCCATGCCAGGGTATTCTCGATTGCGTGTTTCGTTGAGGCCGTAAAACAGTTGAATCCTTGCCCATCGTTGTTGCGGACATGCCCAAGGACCTCATCACGCCATGTCTCATCGAGGTCTCCGTAGGTCAAGAACCATTGATCTAAATATGCTGCAACGCAGTCGTCGCCAGATCGCGATATGGCTCTTCCATCGGGCTCGCAATATTCAATCGCATCGTGGGAATCTATCAAACTTTGTCGAACAAGGTTCTTGGCATCTTGAACCAACATTCCCGAAAATTCGCCCACGATTAGCGTTCCTTGATAGAAGCCTACTTTATACGCTTGCTCTTTTGCCTCGGCCAGCCTCTGGGTGTCTTTTGGAGAGTTAATCTTCATTTGCTTTACAAGAGTCGGAGCAATAAGATTGCCATGGTTAGGTGTGTCAATGATAGGTAAGAGCTCCAAAGACACCCACTCCGAACTGATTCCATAAAAGTCTGCCTTTTTTGACAACTCTATGGTCATAGCGTAGTCATCGGGACTATCAGATGGTACGGATGTGACGACACCGGTGCCCTTTGTTTCCGAGATGGTATCCATGGGAATGACATAAACCTCTCCTTGACGGCTCAATGGAGCACTGACTGTAGAACCAATGACATCAGACCCGCTGAGCTCTACGACCCTTTGGACGATTCCCCAATCTAGGCCAGTGAAAATGCCCTGAAAAGCCATGTTGCGAGCAGCTCTGTTCGTGACAAAGAAGAAGTCCGTCTCCGAGACTCGGAAAATGCCATAGGTGATTGCAGGTGAGACGAATACATTAGTTTGTCCGTACATTGTTTCGGGACGGAGGGTAGCCGGAACCATGTATATATTAGCATCAGCAGGTATTTTACCTTCTAGAATACGTTGTGCTTGTTCGGACCATTGCTTGACTTTACATTTGATAGCTGTGTATTCTTGCGTTCGAACAGATTCTCCCTCAGCTCTGTCGTGATCTAGGCAAGGCTGCCGGTCCTTTGGCGAGTAAATAGAATATCGCTTGCCGAAACGAATTTTTCCCAGCTCTTTTAATCGTCGCATTTGCCACTGTACGAATGAATCATAGAACAGATTTGCTTCGGTGGTGATGAAGCTCCGCCTCCAGTCAATTGAGCACCCAAATGCAGTAAAATGCTCTTGCCACAGCTTCGGGAAGTATTGTAGCCAGTATTGGGGGTTAGCGAATTTGTAGATCTCTGTACGAGGTATGCCTAAGGACAACATAACTTGGAATTGGTATTTGGCCTTGACGGACTTCAAAGCGGCCTTTCCTGGAATGAACTTGAGCTGAGTCTAGCAAGACTTGGCTTGAAATCTCCTTACCTTTTCGAACATTGGTGAACTTGGTGATATCTTCCTTCGTCTGCGCTTGTGTTGAGTCAGGAGATGCAACCACGTCTCCATCGTTATTCTCATCGTAGTCCGCGAAATCAATACCAAACAGATTGATCTCGTGGACAAGTTTATCTGCACATGCCTTGATTGGCATGCCAGTGGCATGGTAACCCTGGGGATACAGCGTTCGCTTTCCCTGGGCTCTGGCAACACGAGCCGCAAACTCAATCTTGGACATGGTGAATGCATGTCCCAAGTGTGGAGAGCCGTTGACATATCTATCTAGATCAGCTGATTGCCATCTGCAAGTAAAGATTCTCCTTTACGGATATGCCATTGTTCCTGGCCAAAGTCAATCTAAATTGTAGGAATGGGTGACCAGTATCATTACTCAAGAACTTCGGCACTCGAGCACGTAGCTCTTCATGGCTCATGGATCCTGGAGGATATTCTGAGCATGAAGGCGCATCAGCTTCGAAAACCCTCTCATCTTGCCAAAGCTTCTGGTATTTCTTCTCGGTTGCTTGCAGAACGTCTCGTTTCTCTGTCTATAGGGGTATCATTAGCGACTGGAAGAAGTTTAGGATCGATTACTCGGTACATTTTCGATCTTGATAGTCAAGTGAGAATGTTGGTCTGGATCTGTGATCCCGACTAGTTCAAGGGACATTGCTGATTGCGGATGCGGAAACGCGACGAGTTGAAGAAGTACTGTAATGTAGTTCTCGTTTGTGCAGCTTCGCCTTTGGCGAGATTATATCGGTGTAACCATAGTTGCATCCTGGGAAAGCTTGGCAGCCGATGTCCGTCCATGCTGCGTGCACATGATTTATAGTAGAGATGATATCTTGTAATATGCTTAGCTATTGATATATATTAATTATAAAAGCACTACTATATACTAGTTTTGTATGATTACGCGCTAACTACTATACCAAAAGGACCGAATTTCAAAGCTACTAATTACTGCTTTGACGGTGGTTCCCGCTGCTTAGCTAGGGCTGAGCTACATGGTCCGTGCCTTATACACGTGCGTGACTCATAACAGTGACTTCTTACAGTATAACATGGACATTTCCTATATTTCCAATAGTTATATTTTTACAGTTAGAGATTAAGATCTCGAGAATTGTATACTAATAGAGGCCAATCATAAAAGAGGTAAGAGAGACAAGATATGTTACTGTCATCTATTATTAGATTATTGAATATACTGTACTAGACTACTATCAGAAAGTTCCTTTGAGCTAACTAGTAGTGCTATCTAGTCTCGGCGGATCAACGGTCTCTAACGCAACCAACGATGAACAAGGCTAGACGGCATCGCTACTAGCAACCACACCTCGCCCCCCCCTAACAGATCTATACCATCAAAGTCGCAAAAGCGGGTTCATCCAGCACCACGCTGTGGACACCTTCTCTTACTTCGCTTTCATACGACTCTGACATCCATACTCCCCATCTCCTCGGCCATGCCACTACGCATCGGACAAGTCCTCCAGGGGGCCAGAGGCGTATATGAGTTGCTACAGCCGCTAAAGGGCTCCAGCGTCTTCAAGGCCAAAGTGCTATCCAGCTCTTCTTCTGCGCCTCAGTCAAAGTGGTAAGACTATATATCTACAGCCCTATATCTAGGGGTTATGACGTACTTACTTACTCACCATCACTCACTCACTCACTCTAGGGCTGTCGTTAAAACGGCAGGTACAGATGATGAGAGGATGTGCCTGAGACGCGAGTACCGTAACTATAGCATTCCTGCAATCGCATCGAGCCCGCATATCCGGGCTATGTGCGATACTATCCCGTCGGACTCGAAGCATGAAGATGAATTACCATGTCTGGTGTTTGAGTGGATGGACGTTGACCTTAGATCTGTGTATGCGATCGATTTCCGGTCTAGGCCGGCGTTGCCTAGAGCGGTGTCGAAGGCGGTGCTGTCGGCTCTGCATACGCTCAAGACGCTTGATGCGGTGCATACAGGTAGTGGATTCTATCTCTGTTCTATTGCGTGATTGCTGATGGATTGAATTGTTAGATGTCAATCCGAATAATATCTTTATTACCAATGCAGATAGTGATTGTCCGGTCGTTAAGCTTGGAGATTTGGGAGTTAGTAAGTATATATAAAACATAGTTTTACTAGACTAAGTTAACCTCTGACCTGCTTAGCAATCAAAGATAGCTATACAAAACAACGCGCCCAAAGCCTACCATGTCGAGCTCCAGAGGTCTGGCAAGGCTATTCCTGCCGACACGCCTCAGACGTCTGGTCACTGGCAGTCACAGTCCGTATCAATCAGAATCCGGATATCCCAAGACACGCTAACCCTACAAGCTAACCACCAAACTCTCACCCCTCCCCCTCTTCGGCCACCTCGACAAGATCATCGAAGGCGAGACCGAAGCATGGTGTATCGCCAAGCTCATCTGTCTCGTCGGCCCCATAGGCCAGCCCATCAACCCAGCCTACGAAGACGAGTTCGCGCTCGCGCGACAGCTGGCCGTCATGGACCACCCGCTTACGCGTGTACAGTCCAAGCTTGTGCAGAGAGGCCACTGGCGGACGGAGCTCGAGTATATTCCCGACCCGCCGGTGCCGCGGGATTTGCTGGATTTTATCGGGGAGATACTGGTCATGGATCCTGAGAAGCGGCCGACGGCTGCGCAGGCTTTGCAGCATCCGTATTTGCAAGCTGCGTTGTGAAAGGGGGTAAGATATCCACTGTGTTTGTATGTGTAAATTTTGATGGTTTGTAGGATTAGGTGGCCTCGATTCATGGCTATCTGTTTCATTAGGACTTCACCCGCCCACGACTGTATTACTTACTGTCATTTTATAGTATGCCTGTTAGCGGTATATGCTCCCTGCTCATCATCTAAAAGAACTGTACTATACTACACTACACTATACCATATATATACCATACATATTTAGATTCTCTAGATTATCTCCCCCTTATACTCCAATCTTTTAACATTCCTTAAAAAAACATTTGAAATATATATACACACACAAATATAATACACACAGAACCCTCCTACCAAATTCCATCACAACAATCCGTACGTAAGTACGTTCTATTTCTACCTTAATTTCACCTTATTCCACTGCCGTGGTACTGGAGCTGGACTGTAGTGGACTGTAGTTGGATTGGACTGGAGCTAGACTTTCGCTATAATATATATACATATACACATATACCCCAATTCAATTGCTAGCAATGAAGACGAAGAAGTGTCTGGGGATGTCATGTATATACAGGGGGCACACACACACACACACACACACACACACACACACACACACACACACACACACACACACACACACACACACACACACACACACACACACACACAC